>NW_010559528.1:0-23029 GCF_000687285.1 Phaethon lepturus | reverse complement strand
TTTCCCGTGAAGTTCCCCAAATGTAAGAAGGAGGCGAAGGCCGTGCGCCACACTCGGAGCCACGTCCAAGAGCGGTAACAAAATCCGCTCACCAGGTTCCCTGTGACAACAGAGACTATCCTGGCGCCTACTTATTTCTATCACTCCTGAATTACTGGATTTCGTTTGTGAAGGATAAAGCCAGAACTACAAGCGTGAGCCAACCATCAGGCAGTCAGCTCCAGCTGCAGCGGGAGGAGCCGAAAGCCCTGCCAGCTGGGGGGTCCCACACCCCGTCCTTACAGCCAGGCTGGGAGGCAAGGAGGGGTTCAGCTCCCCTCCACAGCACCCCCCATGCAGACGTGCTCCTCGATCCCAAGGAAGAGCCACGCCACCGCGCCGCCTCTCCCCTTCCACCACCGGCTGGAAAGCTTCCCCTCCCGTCCACCGCTGGCTCAGAGCTGTACTGCGAGCCCCGGCCCCTCTGGCCCCAGCGGCCGGGATCCCCCAGGCGTGTAGGCTGCTCTTAAGAGGATGGTAAGAAATACTTCCCTGCCTAAAACAGGTTTCAAAGAACTTTCTATCTCCAACAGATGAGTGAAGAGAGGAGCTGAGGAACTTGGCAACACCATGGAGGAAGCATCCTGGCTTCTAGCTGAGGGTCCCAGTCACTACACTGTGCCCTGGAGCCCCTTCAGCAGGTGGCTGGTTTTTCCTTCTGTCCTCTTGTCCTCGCTCCCGTCAGTAGGAGCTGCTTCCTTCCCTTTCCTCCTGGTTATCTGGGCATGCTGACTGTTTTTGGAAGATGCTGCCCACTCCCAGTCACCAGGGATGCTGGGGACCGCAACGCAGAAAACCACCAACCCCCAAAGCGGGGGAGTCCGGTTATTGGGGGAAATGGTCATAGTGCTGAAGGGTTAGTAGGGAAAACCAGCAGCTCCTGGACCTGTGTGAAGCCACCTTTAAGTCTGCGCTCCTGGGAAGCCTGAGCAATGCTCACAGTTTGGATTCATCTGACACAAACCAGATGGGAAGGAATCGGCAAGTGCTGCCACCATAACCGAGGGGGATTCGGCATGGTTCCCTATACCCCTATACCACGTTCCCATCACCTATGTGATGGAAACACAGAGGCCAAACACACGAGCGGCATTTGTTTGGGTGTAAACGAGTCTGAGCTATGGTAACAGGCACGGCCACGGCCACTGTCACCCCTCCAAGTCATCAACCCAAGACATCCACCTTGCTGAGTGCGATGGCAAAGCTCATACCCAAGTGCAGCAGGCTATATGCAAAGGTGGTGGATAGAGCTGGTTAACATACCTTTTCTCTGAAGACCATCAACAAGAACAACGAAATTTCCTGTGACCATTTTCTGCTTTTCAATAGAAACATAAAACTCTAAATGAAAACCTTTTAAAATATTTTTTTTTTTCGTAAAAATCCTGGTTTAACGTAAGCCTCAGGATTTCAAGTAGTATTTTTGGTATAATTTTCCAGACCAGTCTTAATTTTGCCAATTCCTTTAGTAAAAATATTTGCGTTTCCAAGTGTTTGCTTTTTCTCTGTCTTAAAGAGCAGAACATGTGTTGAAAATGTTATTTCTTTGTAAACATTTTCATTTAGGTCCAAAAGCAACCATTACTCTTATCCAGCAGCGGTGATGTATGTAAGAGGAAATATATGTGGGTAGTGAACTCCAAACACGAGCAGATGAGTTTAAGCAGCCGTTTCTTGTATGTCATGAAAGCCATGAAGATGTTTATGTGAAGCTAGCTCACCTCTTGAACTGTCTTCATATCTACACTAGGAGGAAGGTGCTTTTCCAGAGACATAAGTGTGTACAGGCTGCAGTACAAGACCAGGGAGACCTTTTGAAAAAATATTTATTTTCCAAAGAGGAACTTTCAGTCATCCCAAAGCCTTTCCTGAAAGTATTGCTGAATCCGACTCTAATTCATGAAATAGTTTCAGTAGGACAATGAGGGCCAACGCTACACCCACAGCCTCCAGCACACAACCTACAACATTACAGGCTTGGTAGGTGTCTTACTGGCCCAGTGGGAGCTTTGCCATTGATTTCGGTGTGTTTTTCCCCGGTCTTAAGTAATAACCACTGGCTTCTCAATTTAGGGGCAAAGACTCTCCCCTTTCTTATATACTTGATTCTACATTAGACTAATTATGAGAAAAAAGCAAGGATATCCAACAACTATCATCAATATCAGGGCTCAATCCTATAAAAGCTTACTCAAGTCAGCAACCCCATCAGCTTCAATGAGAAGGGCAGCCTTAATTCTCACAGTTGCCACCTCGTAACTGAAGCCCACTCACAAGGAGAAGTAACAGCCCCAACGCCAGCCTGTGCCACTGGAAGCAAACATCCTGGCGATGCATTGGTAACGACATTTTAATAACATTTTTCCTTTATATCTCTTTGTTAAAGCCAATACAGTACTTTCTTACCATTTTTGCAGACAGGACAACACTGTTCTGGTTCATAGACAGGGTTGACACACTCAGGAACTGCGCAGTCTGCTACAACACAGTGAACTTCATTGCTGGGCTCGCAGCGACACCATTCGCATGGCGAGGGCTAGGAACAAATCTAAAATTAGCCCATTTCCTCCCGCAGCTCACAATTTTCCAACATTTCTATCTTGCCGTTAAGATAAACACATCAGCGTTTAATACCTCTTGACTGCATTCATTCACCATGGGTCATACAAATTAACCTATCGGGCAAAACAGCAACATTTGAAATAGGCAACTAGAACATTAGGAAAAAACAGCGAGCATGACACTTGTTTTCCCAGAGAGGGTGCAGGGTTTTCTAGCTTTTGTCAGACTTCAGCTCCTTTCATCAAAAAGGCTGAACTAGGCACTAGGTTGTACTTCTGCTCTCCTCATCTGTTGTTACCTTACACACGTGGCCGGCAGCAGCAAAGCAGGGTTTTTGGAAGACCACGAGTGGTGGTTCCTCCCAGGAAGGGAGGACAGGGTGATTTTCCAGGTCACACTCATAGCTCATGTAGACCACCACTGCCAGCAAACCCCAAGCTGTCGGAAAAGTGGCCTGTCCATCTGCCAGCATCTCGATGTGCTTTCGTTCCCGCGTTTCAGAGTGGAGGAGAATAGCGTTGTTCTAGGAGTGGGAAAAACATTTTATTCCGTGTTTGTGCAGCATCTGCTTCAGGGGTCTGTAAGTGCTCTCGTAACATAACCATTAAATCCGGTCCTGACCCCACTCCTGCCTGTTTCAACAAGGTTTGTGAGCAACTGCCTCACACAGAACATGTAAATAATTAAGAGCTTGAGTAAGTCAGGGAGTTCTGGACTAAAGCACTCAGCTCAATGGTTTCGTTTCAGCCCCATCAATTCCGGCAGGTATCTCTATCTACCTCTAAACAGAGGAGAGTTGTCACTGTCTCACCCTTTGAAAAGCTGTGGAAATCTGATGAAAAATAGAAAGATCAGTATTTTAAGGTTCCCAGCGTCCTTATGTGTGTGCAAGTGTGATGAAAGGATGACAACAGAGCTAAGAAAGGAGAATAAGAAGAGAATTTGAAAGGAAAATAACTTTCTTTCAGTACTTGTAGGTTCAATACCTAACTCCCAATTCCTCAGCAATGGTAGGTCCATCGCTAACACTTGAACGAGTAAATGTAGGTATTGGGAAAAAAATCTGCTTTCTGTTGCATTGGTGGGAATCCGCAGCAACGGAGTTTCTCCACATTAAAAAACCAAAATGTGAGATGCAAAGGAAAGGAGGATTCATCCCCATGTGTCTCAGACCCCAGTGACGTGTCACTCATTTCTACAAGACAGATACAACCTCAGAGCATTGGTTCTGGCAGGTAAAAAGCTCTTCAGTTCACCTCTAAGAAGCTCCATATGCCTTGTGTCAAACAATTTATTCCCAGGAAATTCATTTCTACCTTAAAATGCACTAATTAAAGTTTCCCTTGCTTTGTCTCAGCGTCTGCAGTCTATAATTCCCATCACCTCTCATTTGCTCACAGCTTTGGCAATTTAGATAAAATCAGCACTCCTTGAGTAAGGGAAGAAGTCTGTGGAGGTGGAATTCCTCTCTCTCATTACCTTTCCTCATTCAATCCAGCGTTGATTTCTGTCTGAAGCACCAGGAATCTAAATTCATTTGACTGACATTTCTTATTCAAGGCTATTTAGTAAGAAGAAACAATACAGAAGAAAATAGGCAGCACTATTTGCTGCGGGATCAATAAGAAAATTGCCGCTTTGTTTTTACTCATTTTAATCGCTAATTATATGGAACGGTAGAGCTAGATCTTGTGATTTGTGGAGGCTGTCACTGACATATCCTTCAGGACTTGTCCCCATCTTCACTACTCCAGTGGCTGCAATGCTAAGAAATACGGGACGCATTTCCAGGACTGCAGCCCAATCTACTGCTCAGAGATGATCAGCACAAGTGGAAGATGCCCCTGAACAACTCTGCAGCTGAGGAAATGAGACATGACATACACATCATCTGCTTTTGCGTTGTTGCTGTAACCTGAAAATGATGCTGTAATAAACCCTGATGTTGCCTGACACCGAAAGCAGCTTTTCAGGAGGGAAGAACCGCACACAATTAAAGGAGGAAAGCACACCTCGGCGGTACAGGGAACGAGCAGCCAGCAAATGAAAAGGCTGCTTTGGCACGAATGACATGACTTTTCTCAGCCACCTCCTCTTCCACACCTTATCAAGGTCAAGCTACTTGGTCTTGCCTCTAGGATCTTCCTCCACCTGACCATTTTGTTCACTTGCCAGCATCCCTTACCGCAGTTCTTACCCAGCCCCTCACCTCCATGGGTGACTCCAGCCTTCCTGCCCACTTATTTTATGAATGTCTTGGCAGTTTCTCCCATGGGATGTGCTTCGGGATCTGAAGTGCCAACCCCTGCTCTTTCAGGAAGGACCCTCCCAAGCGCACTGGTTGAGCACCTTTTTACTGCTGTCTGTGGGCTCTGCATCCCAGCTATTAATTTCCCTGGAGCTACCCTTCTTACGGAACAATTACGGGACATTGGCCACAAAAGCTCTCCATTTATTTACATAGGCAGTAGGTAGACCAAGCAGCAAAATGACAAACTGGGAACCAGTGAGGAACAGAGGACCAGTGAAAGACATCCTGAAGTTTTGTTTCCCGATTCCTGATTTAAAGATTTATCCCCCATGGGAGAGGGGTGGTTTACACTTTTGTAGCCACCGAAATTCAAACACCAGCTAACATCAGTGCCTGAAAAGAAACTCTGATCCCTACCGAAAAACAAGGTTGAAAAAATACAGGGGGTTTCTGAAGTATGAAGGAGAGAGGACACAAATCAGAGGCTATGCCATTCCCACATGGACAGTGCACACACTTTATTGGTGTCCCTTAAACTGGTATTCTGGAAAAAGTGTTAAGATGAAAGGATCATAAAAGGCTTTGGGCCAGAAGATGATTTATTTACCCCACCTGTCCAAGGCAGAATAATCTCGTAGAAGACTCTCTAGGGAAGGATTTGTTAGGAAGGATTTCAAGAGATGTTGGTGCAGAAACATTCTTCTCACCACTGTCCAAAAGGAAAGGCCGTTCATGGTGCCCAGCCGTAACACAGACACATACCCACCCGAGAACTGCATGGTTCCTCACTGTTCAAGGTATGTTCTAAGAAATGGACCTATCATTAAAACCAGAGGAACAAACTGAGTCCTTTTGTAGAAGGTATCAGTACAGCATTTTGACTTGGGAAAACTGCTGCAAGCACCTGAAATTCTTTTTACCCAACTTTCACTTACAACAGGGGTGAGAGCACTAACACCCAGAACTAGTGAGGAAATACGTTCTTTGACAGTGCTGTCAGTGCAGGGGCAAAGTCAAGCCAAGTTGGTGAGAAGCAGATGTGGCCAACATCTACACCGTTCAACGGCTTCTGAGAGCAGATAAAGCGGGACACAGAGCACAAAGGACCTTCCTCAGTCTCAGCACTGACCCTGATTCACCCCTCCTTTGTCCAGTCGCTTCAAAGATACCAAAGAAGCACAAGGATGTGGACCTTGAACACTCCTGTTTATAACCACACCCATGATCATGGCCCAACTTCTATTCCTTTTCTGGACTATTGATCTCAAGGAGGACTGTGACCCCAGGTTTGGCTGGGAGGGCAGGTTCATTGCCTGCTTCTGCCAGGGGATGGCCCCATCCCGCACAGCAGGGTGGCCGGAGGAAGGGGACAGCACTCATCCGGTTGCGTGGCTGGAAAACCTTCGTCTCGGGTGCTGTCAAATGGGAAACATCTGCCATCAGCAGAATTTGTTAACAAAGAAAGAAGGAAGGAAAATTAGAACAGAGAATAAAGAATTCGCATGGCTAATAAAGATTTTATGTGCATGAGTACATAATGATAAACTTGATCGATGATATAAACAAATAAACAAACGAAAAAGGCAGCAAAGGAAGCAGAATGAGAAACAAGGTACACCCCGAGCAGAGGAAATGAGGAAGCCAAACCAGATGAGGATCGTGTATCTTCACTCTCGCTCCCCACGCACATGCCAGCTCCCCACCATTTTCACCCTCTCTTTGGAAGCAAACGCCAGCACACGTAGGAATTATGCTGCTAACGTCACCCAGCTACTCCTCACAGAGATACGGGGCTCCCTCTCTTACAGGGTTGGGCAACACATGGGTCCTTCTTCATGTTTCTGTCGCCCCAAACATGCGAAAGGCTTTTCTGTAACACGTAGGTTGCCCTGCAAAAGTTACTACTGAGTGGTAAGTACTCTCCTCGAGCGAAGGGAGGAGGCGCAGCAATATGTGACACGTTACACTGCAGCCCTCCCCTTCCCTGCCTCCAGTAAGGGCTTCTCTGTCTACACGTCTGCTTGTCACTCACTCTTAGCTGCCTCTACACAAACATCTCCAGACAGGTGGAAAGGCAGTGATTTAGCCAAGACAACCGAAAAACTCTGAAGATGACATCTGATTGATACTTTTTCTTTACCTGTTTCTTCTGTCAATCAGAAGCAATAGTCCTCAGAGTTTTTCCTCTACTGTCACATTCACCAAGCTAACCGCGGTTTCCAAGCACACTCATTTCAGTCCTATATGTGGGCTGTCACCCAGCTCAGATTCGGTCTCATACCACGTTTTAAGGCTGTGATTAATCCAGCTGGCTTCACTCAGACTTGGGGTTTGTGGCTCATACCCCTCCGGGAGCTGTGAAAACGGTGCCCATTTTTCAAGCAGCCTTCAGAGAGCAAAGCATTATTTGGCACCTAAGCACTTCAAGAGCCGATGGGTTGTATATCATTAAAACAGACTACACACAGACCTTTTACTTCTTGAGATTTCCCATTCTATGAATTTAGGCTCTGATACTTGATTTCCCCCAGGCATGTTTAGCGCAGCTGCTTCCTGAGACTTTGGACCTCTCCTCTCCTTTTCAAGAAAAGACTTTGAATTGTGTGGTACTTACTTTGTACCTCAGTTTTCAACCTCGTGGAAGAAGGTTTACATCTTTGCTGGAGCCAGCGTACAGGTTGCTCAAAGCTACTGCAAATTCTTGCAATTGCCCTCTAGTCACCTGGTCTGAGATGCAGTTATGAGGATTTATTGGGCTGCCCTCTCCCCTCTCCTTCCTACACTCTCCAGCAAAGCTTGAAGAGGGTATTTGTACAAGAATGTCCCATAACCCCACACTCGAAGACTTCATCTCATTCACTAGGTCCCATGAAGCGGTCATGTAAGGACCACGTCCTTGTGCTTTCTGACTGCTGCACAACAGCCCCTCATCAATTATACACAGCTACTAGCTGTAGTATATTACTACACAGCAATGCAAGCTTTACAACTCCTGTATTGCAAATACTTAAAATTTCGTTTGAGGAAGGAAACAGAAAAGCTTCATGTAAGTGTTTACAACCACCTAATCGTGTTACAATAGACACACATGGATCATCACACAGGGCCTGCTCAAGTTAGTAGAAGACAATCTAAGTATTTCCACTGAATTGAACAGACCCACTATTGGGGCCTGTGATGCTTTTCACAGTCAAATAGGTATATTTACTAAATAGGCAGAATCTTGGGAGAAATCTGTTTGATTGACTAGAATTCGAAGTGGTGCATAACCAAGAAACAAAGCCAGTGGACTTTCTTTCTGAGCCCCATGAATCCATCACACCAGAGCGAATGCAGAGCAGATGCCAGGACTCTTGATACCACTGCAAACCTTCACCAGGCATGTTAGCTCCCACCTCCTTTAAACACCAAAAATGGTGTGTAAGTCTAGACCTTTTCTAGATTATATTGCAAAGGGAAAAAATGCTTTTCATGGTAGTTTTACCGAATACGGAGCTGCAATGCTTTGTCTCCCTTTGAGAACATGTTAGAAAAAGAAGTGCAAACCCCTCCAAAAGAAGGAGACGCCATCACCTCCATTTCTGTTGATGTCAAAGCCATTTTGAATGCAACAGATCTAACCCGGTACATCTGCACACGTTTATCAGTACCTTGCTTTAGATTCGGATCCGCTAGCTACATCCACGTGCACCTCCTGCCTACGTGTCCCCAGGAAGGACTGGATGTGTCCCATTCCCTGCGAGTGCTGGACTCCAAGGGAAGGAACACCGAAAACCACCACTGCTGCCAATCTCTCCAACTCCTAGTTTTCAAGAGGGTGTGCGCCAGCGCTCGTAGCGATAATCGCACTCAGCCTCCTGCCTCAGACAGGCTCGACGGATGGCATCCTGCTCTGTGCAGATAAAACAGCAGGAAAAGCGGACTAATGTAAAGTGAAGTCTTGTCAAATTGGGCACTTACATCTTAAAAGTAGCTGTAACTTTTAATGACGCTAAGGACAATCACAATTCTGATGGAAATTATTTTTGTAGCTACAGTTTCAGGTGGTGAATTTAGTGGCAGGAAGCAAGAAAGGGAAGAAAGTTAAAAAGGACCTGATGAGTAAAAATGGTTTCCGCGTTACGGCTGAGGTGGCAAGTCATAAACCGGGGGGAGATGAATAAAAAAGAAACCGGGATAGCATTCATCGAAGATACTCCTGAAGTCAAAATTAGAATCATTTTCATTGTTATTGAAATTGCCTGTGATCTCAGGCAGATTAGCAGGAGATTGCAGGAAAGTTCAGAGAAAGCTTTCAACTGGGAAATTTTGCAGGTGCCAAGCTGCAGAGAACGGGCCGGCTAGCTACTCCCACCCGAGGGCAAGACCGAAATCAGCCCGTTCCTCTTCCGGGCTGCGCGCTTTGCCGTTACTATTAGCAGCGCACAAACAACCGTCTAAATTGTGTTAACAGTTTGGTAAATGGCTCTTTTTTGTGTGTGCACGTGTGTGCACGTGTGTGCGCCAACACAAGAAATTTCACTCATTTTTGTCACTTAAAAAAAGAAAAATCACCCATCCAGCTATTGGAGACACGGTATCAATTATGCTACAGAAACCATAATGACTTGGATTTTCCATAGGTGGAAAGCTGCTCAAGCAAACAATCTGGTGAGCGATTATAGACGAGTACAATCACTGAAAGCGCCATCAGGTTGCAAATGATTTTGCAACAGGAAAAAAAACCTACTAAGTCATTAGATAATTTATTTGCAGTGAAAAACTGGAGCTGTATCCTACTTATATGGAGCACTAGCAATACAAATGAACGGTGCCATCCAAAAATTGAAAAATGCTTGCACCATACTGCAGATCGGCTAAAACAAGGAGCTGGCTTCCAAGCAGCAGCAGAAGTGGGTGCTGAGATCCTGTATTTCTAAGGGAGCCCCCAACATGCACACAAGCATTACTAATGTAAGCCTGAAATGAAATGAAATGACAAATTTCTCAGCTGACAGGACAAGAGAGACACAACTACATCACTGAAAACATCTTCTACAAACGGCGACTCCATCCTACACTCAAAGCAGCCCCACCACAAGGAGGCTGAAGATGACTTGCCTACTTTCTTAGCCTACAGATGTTGCAGCTCTCCAACCAAAGCTCGATTTTAGTCGCTCCTGACTGCTGCTTGTCCGTTCGCCGCTACAAGAGTCTCTCCAGCAGGCTGGTGACCAGGCTTGGATTCTGGAGGTGGAAAGGCGTAAAGATGCTGTAATCCCCCCAGGTCACGTATACCTCTCCTCCCCTCAGCCCCAGACCATGCCAGTCCATACCTGAAAACAACATTATCCTCGCCATCCTTTTGTAAAAATTCCTGGGGAGCTACTACACATCAGTAAGCCAGATGAGGGAGAGAAGCACAGAAGACAGAAGATACGCCTCACCTCACTACGCGTATCCTGGGCCCACATCTGATGTTCAGGATTGTGCTGGCATTAGGAACTTTGTACTCATATATTTGCGATGTGCCACACAACTCGCCGGGTTTAAACGGCTCCTGGAACCACGTCTGAGTCTGGAGAGTGACTCCTCCATTAGCTGATGAGAGACAACCTTGAGCCAAGCCCTGGCCCTTTTTCCACGGGAACTGCGGATCTGCAGTCTCGTGGTTGCTCTTCTCTCCCGAGAGCAGCAGTGGAGCTTTCTGCAACAACATGACTTTGCACTTATTTCATAAGAACGCTCTCTTTGTTTTGATATATGTATCGCCTTACTCCTTTATTGCACCTCATCTACCCTGGGGCTGAGGGGACTGGCGTTCTCTATTATTTTGGTGATAATTTTTATGACTCTATTACAAGAGTTTTTTAGTTCAGACATTGCCCAGTGCACAGGGAACAGGCCTCCTTTTGAAAGGTTACAGATAAGACAGATGGGACTGAGGCTCCAACGTGCGACGCGCAGCCACGTTCGGACACAAGACAAAATGTTTGTGTGTACTTCACATTTGTTAAGCTCCTTTTAGTATCAAAAGGGAAAGGGAGCCCAGCTGGCAGCCTCCTGCTCTTCATTGCCTCCCTGTCGGCTCTTGCGATGAAGGACCCTGGCTAGGAGAAGGCCTCCTGGGGCAGGGAGAAAGGAACCAAGGACCTGGTCAGAAAGGTGGTCCTTCTTACGTATGTTTTCCCTATACCTGAATCTGCTGTCTCCTTCTTTATTCACACCGCAAGATGTGAGAAGGTGGTGAGATCAGCTCTATGTATTGATAAAATACTGAATTTGTGTTAAGAAGGTAGGTGTAACATAACCAGCCATCACTGGGGAGGAGATCTGGATCTTGGTCCCATTCCTTCTCCCGCCGTTTTCTGTCTGGATCGTCAGATGCACTTTCCACAGCCACAGTACAGGCCAGGAAGACTTCCACCAGTGATGGATGTGGCCCTGGGACTCTTTTACTCACAAGATACCCAGACGACGGCTGTTTGGCCAAACTGAATGCAATCTTTGGAGTCCGTCCGCTCGGTCTGAAGGCCCAAGCTCTGTGTCCCCACGCAGCCCAGGCAGCTGGACAGCATCACCCTGGCGGGTGACTCCCGGCTGCGTGGCGGCCGTCAAGGGAAGGTGTGAGCTCCTCTTGCCGTAGGCCCCACAGGGCAGAGTTCAGTGCTGTATCGCCCTCAGCCTCAGCGTTCTGCACAGTTTTGCACCTCTTGCGCCCTACGAGAAGCCGGTCCCACCCCCTGGTCCTGCAGTGGGAGCTCCTGCGTCCCAGCGGCACACCAATATGCTCCCTCCTTCCCCCAAAGGAGCAGCTCCATCCTGAATGCTCTGCTCTTGCTGACCTCTGCCGAGCTCGGGATTCCCTCCAGCTTCGGAGCTGGAGACAAGAGCTCGTTACTGGTCTCCATTAACAAGCTCTGTTGCCGTATTGCCTTTTCTCCTCCCAGGGAAAGATATGTTGACTGAACCCAAGTCTATGTCCAAGGAGCAGTTAAGAGCTGACTTGCTTTTCCCTTTACATTGCTGAGGCTAAAGGAGCTCACGGGTGCTGAGCGCCCACGACTACACCTATGCAAACATCCCCTTCTCCTTCCCTGTCTCCAGGCCCTGCCCCAAAGCCCCGTCCTGCCAAGCAGTGAGCTGCCGTTGCACCAGCGGGTTAACCTCACGTGTCTGCCTGGGTTTGCTGTGGTTTTGGTTTCCTTTGCTCCTGGGCTTTGACACCGGTCCTGTTTTCATTGCACATTGAGAGGTGGGATTGGGGCAAACACATCATATCAAATACTGACTTGTTCCTGGTTGCTTTTTCTCTCTCATTCTCCATTATCTGTCCTTTTTTGATAGCCTAGCCTAACTTTTTGCTTTCTGGCAGCTGGCAAGGTGGATGGGACCTCCCTTCATGGGACCTCCCTCAGGCAAATCCTCACCTCAGCTCAGCATCACGCAGACTCCACAGAGGAGTATCAAACTGGTACCAAACTTTACAGCAGTGTAACATCCCGATGGGCCACTTGAGATCCATGGAGCTGCAGCAGTTGGACAACCTGCCCCACGGAATAAAGCAACACTTTACTAGCTGGCACCGTGGAGAAGGCGTTTTCCAAAATCTCCCGCTGCCCCTTGTATCCAGCTGCCATTGCTTAAACCCTCAGGAGAGAAGCCAGCAGGGTCCAGGAGGTTTCTGTCCCTCAGGGGATGCCATCACATTTATGATATGAGCACAAGCCGGGCAGGATGTGAATGGAAACGGGTTTGAACAGGTTATCCGTGATGAGAGGGAACACTGGGGTCTGCTAACACAGGGAGCACACTGGGTTAACCCTCAGTCAGAAAGGTTTTCCTGCCCGGGATGACCAAGGTTAACAGAGTGAGAGATTCCCTGCTTTGAGGACCTGCTTCAAACCCTAATGCTCCTCCAAACGTACCGATGTTACTGTAATTCCTGAAGAATTACCTCTGAACTGTACCACAGAACAAAGAATAAGGAAGCCTAACGCTGCGTGTGTTTTTATTTTGCAGCTAGACTGAGTGTTGCCATTACATGACTTACCTAATTATAGTCTTAAAAACAATAACTAGGATAATTAGCTAATGGAGCATTATTTTTAATGAACGCAATTCTGCGTAAAGCACGTTCCTGTAGCAACAAACACACACCTGCACTTCCCCTCTCTCTGGTAGGAAACGGTTATCTTAAAAACCTTCTTGCCAATGATCTGCCAACATTTCTATGGATGACATCCTTCTTCACGAGCTGACGACCTGAGGACCTCACGCTCCCAAGCCCTACAGAAACATCTTGGCTGACAAGAGATGGACATATCCTGGGCGAGCCAAGGGACGAGCACGTCTCTCCTTGGCCCCGCTGAGCATTGTCTGGCACGACAATAAAGCCTCAGACTTGATTTTACCACACTTGGAAGGAGCTGGTAACAGTTGCATGTACTACACATCCCATTTTCTTAACAGCATCGCTCCAGCAGCAAAGGAGGGGAGAGGGAGTGCCAGAGCCTCCTCTCCGGCTGTGCGGAGATATCTCCTCTCTTTCAGTAGCTCCCTGGAGAGCCCCCAAATCTGGAAGCAAGCAGAGCCGATGGGCTATTTCCTGGAGTGAATAGCCGAAAGCCCAGCCACAGCTTTGGTGGTACGAATGTCGGGCACATATTCACCCTTGTGTCACATTTACTGGAAAAATACCAGCCCCTTGGGCTTGTACGTACAGGCCAAATTCTGCACTGCATTCCCACACCGGTGCGCTGGGATTAAAAGACGGAAGCTTGTGCTTAATTCCTGGTGATTTTGAATCACGCTGATGCTTGAGGTTTGGGTCTCATCTATTTCAAAGGGGAGCTTGGAGAGAGTATGTGTGTAGCACAGCCAGCACCACTGAGCTCTGAGCTTTTGGGGCTTCCATGCACTATTGTGATCTGGGAAAACAACAGCATGGATTTTTGGCAGCCAAATTCTGAATACAGCCCATCTTCTTTCACCTCCTGTAACAGTATACTTGTGCATAATGTAATATATACGTTACCGAATCAGTAGCTAAGTACATAACATAATTTAAAAAACAGGTATCGCTGTAGACCAATATATGACATGCCTATCTGTTTTAGTATGTTTTCTTGGTACAAATTATGACAGAAATACAGTAAGTCAGTAATTTCAGATTCCTTTGCATAGACATTGTCACTGCAATTTTGCCAGGAGGGAGATAATAAATCATACTTTTCCATCTGACTGATGTTCTGTTTCCCCTGCCTGATTTCAATGGCTGTATGCTATCTTCAGAGCTGGCATTGTTCGTGGCTCCTTTTATTAAGCACAGGCACGTTACTGAAACTTCTTTTGTATTATGATTTTCTAGCCGTACGTGAAATTGCAGAACACACAAGAAGAAGGGGAAAAAAAAAAAACAGCCCAATTTGTTTGAGTCACAGTAGGAAAAAACCTGCCGCACACATCACGGAGAGAAAAATGCCAATATTAAAACCAGGGCCCCATGCTGGCTTGGGTTAGTAATCAGTTTCTTGGAATTCAGGAGCGAAGATCTAAAAACTACTAGTGATTTGCTGACTGGTTTAGTATACTGCCAAAAGGTTTCCAAAATGCTAGTTCTTGCAACAACTAGCTTGTCATGATTTGAGCACTTTCCAAGATTCACCAGAAAACTGAACACTCATAGAGGAGAAAACTCAGCGAAGAACCTTCCTCTTCTCCCCACTTCACTTTTCTAGTGGCCTAAGGAAGCTCCTCAGGTTTCAGGTCCGCTCCCTCGCGCTGCTGTAAAGCATGGCACCCCCAAAGCCGCAGCTGGGGAGCCCCGTACGCCCGGGCAGGGCTGAGGGACACTCAGAGCAGCCCGCTGCACCACCCCGGGCTCCGGCTGGTTGCACACTTCTCCCCTTCTCCTTCCCTTTCAACCCAGGGCTGCAACAACCTCTTGTTTTTCACCTAAGAGCATCATCCCATCAGTAACGCTCTGGGAACGTCCCAAGTGTTTCATTCATATTTGATAAGGTTGCACTCCCAGGCTGGGTAACTAGTGGTCAGAGCAAGGCTGCAGTTTGCCCCACTTAACTTCTATTTCTGGCACGGTTCTGGGGGTGGGGAATCACTTTTTGGTTTTGTTGCCTCCTTTTCTCCAGTGGCAGAACGGACACGCTGCATCTCAGGGACTGAGAGAAGCCGGGACGGCAGCTGAACACGCTCTTCCATGTGCTAACGCCTTTTGATAAGAGGTCTTATTTTGTTAAGTTATATTGAGATAATTGCATTCATAAAACATTTTAAAGAGCATTAACAAAGGAGAAGGAGGTGCCACTATTCTGAAGTAAAGGCTTCCATAACGAGCTGAGAATTAGTATATGATAATGCTATGCTTATGTAGTCCCCCATTTATTCTGGATTCTGATTATACCCTGAAGATCCCTGTTAGAGGTGTGATCCCTACTGTGCAAAGTGCTGCTCGACAAGACATAAAGTCAGCGAGGTACAGAAGCCCTGGCTGAAGGATTACAGACAATCTGTGGACAAAACAAAGCCATGAACTTCAGATACAGTGGCAGGAAACATGGGAAAGAAAAATAAAGTAGAACCCCAGCAGTGAAATCTTGGCTCTTTTCGAGTCAGTGAAGATTTTGCCCTAGAATGAAGCTAAAATTTCTCTTTTCCTGTTTGTTTGTTTGTTTGTTTGTTTGACAGCGCAGAGGCCTGCTCAGGGGCAAGGGTTGTTTCCAAGCTCAAGTTCACAACTGCAGGTTGCAGCTGCTCTTCTGACATGAGTACTACCAGGAAGGCCAAGCTGTGATGCCAAAACCTCTCATGTTCCCACCCAATGGATAACTCACCCAAAGTCCTGCCAGGCAAATGGAGATATTTCAATGTCTGTGGCTAGAAAATTTCTGCTGTTGACTTTGAGAAGGATGGCACCGTGCTACCGAAAACCATGTCCCCGGGACTCACTCTCCTGCAGCGACAGGGAGCAGTTCCTCCCTGTAGGGTCTAAAATGAAGAGAATGTCTCAGAGTATCGGCTTGACATTCTTTGAGTATTGATTTCATTGAGTATTGGCTATGACCATTCATTTCCCAGCAACGGTATTTTGCTATATATTCATATAGGTCCGTAGAAGGTTCTTCTGGATATGCCTATATTGGGTGGTGAGAGATCTAGGAAGTTCAGGAGTGATTATGGACTTTTCAAACCGACAACCTAACCCCCTTCCAACAGCTCCAAACTGTGGCCACAAATATACCTTAACCACGCCATAAATTGCATTTGTCAAATGTGGGTAGGTGTGTGTTTTTCTGCCAGTAAGTTATGCAGGAGAGTAACAACTAATCAGCACTTAGGAAAACTGTTGTCTCACTGACATTTGTGCGATTCCTCCATAAGCTGCCAATGAACATCCATCACGCTGGCGGTACGCTGTCTCCTCTGGTTTACATAAACTGCTGGCTGGGAACATCCATTTAAAACACAACTGCTCTCTGAGCTGTTATTTGCTTGTTTTCTCTCTCCGGGAAGAAAGGGGAGGGTTAACGACCTCCCTGAAAGATCTCTGCTAGTACAGGCGAGCGCGCAGCACTTGGGACTCAGACCTTGACCTCCAGGACTGAAAGGAAAGCACGGCTGACGTGTGGGAGAAAAAGCAAGCTGCTAAAGTGACCCGAGAGTCCCCACCAGCTCTCCCTCTGGAGGGAACAGAGAGACTGCCGAAGACTTGCAGCATCCTTCACCCCCTCCCTGCAGACACCGCAGCTGCCCGTCACCCTGCGTTTGACTCTGAGGGACCAGAGGAGATCCGAGAGAACAGATTCGAGGCTGACAAGGAAAGAAGTGGAAAATGAGGTGGGAGACAGATGGATCTCAGCAAAAGCCACCAGACCTCCCGTTTCTCCTGCGTACTGCTCCACAGGAGTCAAAATCCTGGATGCTGGGCAGCAACCTATGTATTAAATACGTCTGAGTTGCATCTTGACTCACGTTAGGACTGTGCTGACCTTTTCTGCGGGGGTTTCCAGGTGGAACCACAGCCTCAGCCGAAGGTGGGGGGAAGTCCCAGGCAAACCAAGGGGATGAGGCAGGCTCCGCACGGGCAGCTGGCGCCCAAAACCCCACAAAGGTCCCTCAGGACCCATAACAGAACTATGAAGATGCTGCACAGGGTTACTAAACCATCTGTCAGGGACACAAGATTTTACAAAAGGATACAAGAAAAACTGCTAATGGGTTTAGACTTGCAATTGAACTTCAGTTCAGCATTTCATCTGTACGTGTTAACGACTTAGGGGCACGAGCATAAACATCTGGACAGCTGTCTAAGCTAGATAGCTTGTTGTCATGTTTATATTTTGCTCTTATAATTGTTATGAGTAAAAAAAGTCAGAGGTACAAGATCAGTTCGCTAGATGACAGTTAAATATTCAAGAAATGGGTCTTTCTAACTACTCCTTTACCCTGAGATAGTCACAGTAACTGCCAGTGGTAAGGAAAAAAAAAAAAAAAAAGATTAACTCACAGTCGGATTCCTCACCCAAAACCTAAACAGAAACCTATAAACAAGACAGGAAAATTCTCCCAAATGGAAATTTCTCACGGATTTTGATATCCTAGAAAACAAAATTTCCTAGAGAAAAAACCACCCCCTAATTGTGAAAGATCAGGCTGTTGAAATTTCTACAAGATGAGTCAGCCCTGGTAATACTACTAGAGCAAGTATGGATGTTTGTGCGCACACACACACACACGCTTGCAAAAGATTTTTAAATGGAGGCTAATTTCAGCCGTAACCCAGCAGTGACGAGCACGTCTACAGATGATGATTTTGGAACCTACATATTAGCAAAAGTAAATCAAGGGGGTAAAAGGGTTATGAGCCCACATAAAACAGTGCCTCCGTTTCCACCGAAAGCAGTCTGGTTTTGAGTCGGCACGACTGGAGAAAGCCTCTCCTCTTTGGCAAAGACAGACTTCAGGGTGTGTGGAATGGAATTGAGAAAGTTTGCAGACCTTATAAATTCAACAGGATGAGGGAAGAGCAGAGCTCAGAGCCTACAAAACCTATGCACTGCTCAGAATTTCTGCTGTGGAGACAGCAGATGAAATCCTTGTTCAGTTGAAGTAAATAGCAAAATGCTCAGATGCTTCAATGAAGTCAAGATTTCACTTCACAGCAGCAGTTTCCTGCATCCTGAAGTTCTGTCTTTCCTACAGCATTTATAAACTCACAGTTCAGGAGTGCTCCTTTTTTCCCCCCAAAACAGCCCTGGAAGTGCACCGTAATCTTCCATTGCCTGAAACTCTTCCACTACTTAAGAGGAAAAAAAGTTTCATTATTTATTCTAGGAAAACACATAGATTTCAAAGAAATCTGTTTCTGCCCTATTCCACAAGGTATCGAGCTCTCAGCAAAACACAGGTCCAGGTCAAAAAGTCGACTGCCAACTAAGTTAAGTCCGAAGGACCTCCCGTGAGTCCTGGACTGAAGGTACCTGTGTGCGAGAGTGGCGTGCCACCATCTACTTTGTGTTTCTCAGAGGATACTGGAACTTTGCTTTCCACAGAACACCCCACAGTTTTGAACGCAGCAAACGATGAACCAGATTGCTCTAACTCCCTGTAATAGTCTTTCTCCCCTAAATTCTGTTTCATTATCCTTTAACCTGTTATCAGGGTGCAATTATTTCTTTCAGGAAAAGCGATTAGTACTCTTGTATTTAATTCACATGCAAAAGATACTTTAATGAGAAGATCCATCTCATTATTCTCCCACTGAAACCTTTCCAAAAAGAGCCCTTACAGTTTTCACGCAGGAACCTGACCATGTGACAATGTTACACCTAGGTGGGGGACTTCAGAGCAGTCAACACGGGACCACTGAAGCATGATTGTGGGATGAAGTTGGGTGAGGCCTTCCTCTGGCGAGAAGAAACTGTTTAAACAGTTCACAAAATCGGGATCTTCACATTCCTCAGCAAAGCAAAGCAGAGAACAGGTTGATGAGGATGGCCCTCAAGGAGATGTTCCTCATGTATTTGTTTTGCCTTGTGACTATGACGTTAAACTGACTTGCCCATACCGAGTGGTTGCAGTTACAGATGGACAGAAAAAGGTGAACATGAACCATACACGACAGAAGAAAGGAACTAAATATTACCTTCACTGAAAATGAAGTGAACTTTTCCCAGTACCTGGGAAAAAGGAAATTGTGATCTATGGTACCAAGAACTCGTGAAGTACACAGATCTATATGGAAGTATTTTCATTGTCAGAAAAGAAAGTAAATTGGCAAGCGTATAATGAGATCGGGCATACAGCCACAAAGAGTTATAGGCTGTTGTTAATTATAGAGGTACGAATCTTAAAGCCATGTGACCTGGGAGAACAAACTCGTGTAGACCTATTGCCTTTGCAGACCCTGTTCTTCCCTGTGAAATGCTATTTTTCTTAGCAGAATCGAAAACATGCAGTCAAACACATGAGAATGAGAGATGCAGGTTGTGTAAAGGGTACTGGTTCTTGAAAATCCGGTCTTATTTTTGAGATATATTCCAGAAGGATTTCTTTACAACATTCCTAACAGTAACTCTACCATTACAATTAAACCCCGTACTTCTCATTGCTTGAGATGGTCATCTGCCTAGAAATTCATCTTCTGCCATTCTAGACAGCCTTATGACAGTTGAAATGAAAATATTAAATATAGCTTGCAATCTCCTTACTTGCATTCTCATACATACTCTCACTACCATGCCATCAATTTTTGCTACCCAAATTGGAAAAGGGGTTCTTAAAAAGCACTCAGTATTGGCTTACCACCATTTTTACAGACACTATTGGTAGTCCAGCCCGATTCACGCTATGAGCCAAGAAGGAGTTTGTCTGGAGTAGCAGGTTCACAGGGCTGGCATTTCACGCGGGGACTTTTGACTGACCATTGTCCCTCCCCTGGTGCACGTGAGGGAGGAGGCAGCAGCTTTCACATTAGCCAGACCTGCATCAAAGCTGAAAGGGTCTTCAGCTTTAGCGCCAATTAACAGCAGCGAGAAAATACTGAGTGCCTTTGAGAGTCCCCAAAAGAAACAATTCCCACAGCACACTAATATTAAATACCGAAGAAAGGGTTTCATACCTTAAATTCCTCCAAGATTTTGTAATTTTTCCCATGATATTCACAAAAGTTTTTCACTTCTTTGCATTCTGGACAGCATCCATTGTGTTCCACTTTTGTACACTTTGGGTGGATTTTAGGGCACTCTGGCTGATCGCAAACAGGTCCATCCTCAGTACAGACACAGGGACAGTTGGAATGTCCCGGGAAAAAACGTTCTCCCAGTTTGTACACAAAGCCACTGTCATCCACACAACCCTTCCCTCGGTAGTCATCAAAGATCAGATTGTCATTACTGGAGGTCTGGTCCCCTTCATCGGCGGGGTAGTCTTCATGATTGATGGCAGCTGGAGTGACCAAAGCAGGGATTACAAACAGAAGTATCCAGGCTTCATGGATATGAAGAGCCATCCCCCTCCTCAGCTTCTCCATGGGATCTCAGTGCCAGATAGAAACAGCTGCTTCCATAGGGAGACCAGTGTTGTGGTCTGAAAACAAATATTTTTAAATGAGAACAACTCAAAATGCGAAGGAACATTGACTTATAAAAGCCATACTTTCAAGCAGCACCCAAGAATAGATCAGTGCTTTCGAACTGCACAGATAACTACCACTGTTTCATCTGAATTAAGCCTCTTCTAAATTATTGTTAAAGAGGATAAAGCATATGAAATACGTAAATGAGACACACGTGCCTGTAAGCATATGCCCAGAAAATATCTCTGTAGAAATGGTGTCTCACAGAATCATCTCAATTTTACTTTCCTCGTTCGTGCAGTTCAGTTTTCTGATGCACCAGAAGTTAAACTAGCTGCCTGAAATCACATGGTGACGGGCAGCTCGGAGGGACTTGAACCCAAGTTTAAGCACGGGCTTAACCTCTCGCTGTAGCCACTGTCCCTCTGTGCTACCTACAATGCACAGCCCACTTCATTAAACTGAGGTGGGAAACCTGAGTGGAAAAACGAGATAAGCATAATCTGTAGGTAGATCTGCATCCAATATGAAAGATGGTGCTGAGTTATACTCGGTCTGCGAGAAGTGGAATAGTACAGAATTTTTAAGATGGTATTTTTGAAGAGGAAGAGGGACTACCTGGGCTACCAGCACAGCCCAGCCTGGCAGGTCCGTATAATCCCCACAGAAGCAAAGATGTCATTCATCTTCTCCATTATTCAGCATTTCAGTAATTCCCAGAGAGAAATGCAGCGAGCAGGATGTTAAATGCCTGTGTAATGCATGGAGCCGCTGAAATGGGTTTGTCTGATTGAGCTGGAGCCTTTTCTAAAACTTTGGGAGTGATGCAGCGTGGCCCGACCTTTGGAGAGCTCTGCTTAAGGGGTCGAGCCGAGGACTGACCCTGAGAGGTAGAGGAGCTTTGTGCTGCCCCCAGGAGAGCCAGCTCCAGGCGAAGGCTCCCTGGGGGTGTCCTGGGTGTGCCAGCGGTTGCCCGTGGTGCCACATCACTGCCACCAACGCGCCGTCCTGCCTGCTGCACACCAGCCACCAGCCTGTGCAAACCCCGGCAGCAAAATGGTTTCTGACCTCTCTTAAGAGAACCCGGCAAAGTATTACAGGAAACTTTTAAATGAGATGAAATATCAGCATTACATGGATCGAGAACGATGGAGGTTAGCTGCTGACACACACCAAAAATGGACTGCTTGGATGTGTGTGTCATTCCTTCTCTTCCTGCGTTCCCACAGCGTGCACACACAGATACACATCGCATGTACAAACATGCACTAACCTACACACAGAGGCAAACATGTACCCAACCACTCACCCCCCAGGAGGTATTTTTTACGTATCGGGATTTTGGGTGGACTGCAGATGTTCAGCAATTAATTTTCCCTTAATTGAAGAAAAAAAGCAGCAGCAGCAGCAAGCTTCCAAGAGAAGCAGCTATAAGGGATCCTGTTGACAAAGCAGTTTTTCCGAAGCCACAACAGAGGGAGACACCGGATATTACACAAGCTTTATCAAATTCAAAAGATATCTTCTTAATTGAAGTACTAGCTACGTTTCCATCACAAGGACTATGCACCGTGTTACTACCATCAGCAATATCTCTTGTAACATGCTGTTTGGGAATCGGGTGATTGATGCAGATAGGGCTGCTTTGTGGCTCTACGGAGCAGAGAATCTTGCCCACCTAAATGCTACAGGTAGGTTGCAGACTGGTGGGCATTTAGGGTAAAAGCAAAGCAGAAGCAAATGAAGTAATTCACGTCTGAGGAAATGTGAAACCATGGAGAGAATTTGTTGAAGTTTAATGAGGAAGCTCTCCAAATTATAAAGAAAAAAAAAAAAAGTTCTCCAAAGATCATAAATAAGGCCACTGTATTTTGCTACAGCATCCGAGACGTCCCACAGCAACTCGCAAGCACTGGGCTCAGCGGCGATCCTGGAGATCAGACAGACTGCAGACGGCTTGCACCCACAGATTTCAACAAGTAAACAAATGCCGCTCAGCTCAGAATTAGTTTACAGCTGAACTTTCTCGTCATTTCTCGTGCTGAGAGAGGCCAGGATCATAGGTAAGTCTCGGAGTAAAACGTTTCCATCCGCCTTCCCTTACCCCAAGTGAATAATTGACACTTACCTGCTCAGGCTGGATCTGAAAGCTGCAAGGGGTCACAGGCCAACATGGACTGCAAGGTTAGACACGGATTAGCGAGAGCAGGTCCTCCTAATCACATTTTCAGTGTTGACTCACGGACAATCCCTTTTCCTCCACCTCCCATCGCAAAACACGGGAAAGCGGCAGCCCAGCAACCACAACATGAGAACTAAGCTCTGAGGCAGTGCCGAGGATTCAGAGCGAGCAGCGGCGAGGCGGTCCAGAGGCAGGGACGCCGCGGAGAAGCCCCGATGCCAGCAGCACAGTCATCGCCCCCAACTTGGGCTGGATTTCCTCAGGTCTTGAGGGGAAGCGCGGGGGGGGGAAGGAGAAAAAACCCATCTATGTCCCCTCCCTGTGCCCAGCGCATCTCTTGCGGTTCAAGACTTGCCACGGCGGGGGAAGGGGGGGAGCGGGGGCTGGTTGGGCTGTAGGCAGGCGGGGGAGGGAGGGAGGG
>NW_010559527.1:58402-71535 GCF_000687285.1 Phaethon lepturus | reverse complement strand
ATATATATATATACACACACATACACACACAATTATCAAATATACTATCTATCTATCTATATCCCTCAGGTTGGGTTGGATAAGATTTGGAAGATAATATTATTTCTCAAAACGTTTGTTTATTAAGGTTATTATGGAGGTGTCTTGGTGTTGTTTGATTACTGTAGCTGTGGTGGGTGATCAAAATATTAAATTTAGCTTTTATAACCAAAGAAATAATCTTATGGGGTTGATCTTCTGATCACAGGTGGATTTTATTTGTATTAAAGTTGACGCTAGATCTCTAAGTCTTGTACTATTTACAAACCTGGAAAAATGAGAAAACTTGTTCAAGAGGTTCACTGGACAGAGGACCCCAAGGATTTGAATGTGGCTTAAGATTGAAATGATTTTAAGTACTCATGTTGCAGGAAACTTCCTTTTTCTAAGCAAGAAGAAAAAACTCTGAATAGATGACATCTCAAATGGTTTGCTAAGAATAAATACAAAGAAGAAAAGTATCATTTACGGGGAGAACTGTGACTCAATGTTAGAATATGTTTTTAATCTCAAATAAAGGAGAGAATAGCCAAATAAGTATTTAAATGGCAGATTCCCGTGTGCAGAAAATCTAAAACTAGTGCAGAGAAGGCTTTATAACCACTGGGTGTAAAGAGGGGAGAGGTGAGAATGTCTTGAAGATTGAGAATAATCCTACAGATGGTCCAAATGTTGAAGAAAACCTTCTCACTTCTGGTGAGGAAGTATTTTATGAATAGTTTGGGATAACTCATAAATTCAGATACTGGGAACTGAGATGATAATTAAGGGGAAAGCAGAATTTGAATTTCTTGGTGTACATTGTCTGGGACCTGGATATTTTCCATGCTGGAATACCAAGGTGTATTCGCATGAAAATAGCAAAGCTAATGGCAAGACTTGCATAGTTCCTGTATGTAAGAGTAGTACAAGATCCCATTTCTGTAATCAGCTGGGAATTCCATTCAGCAAACACCCTGCGAGTGCGGGGATCCGTAACGCTGGTAATGTTGCAAATGCAACTTGCTCCAGAGATTTGAACGGCTCCTTGTGAAGGAGGTTTGGAAAAGGTCTCCACCTCCCCTCTGATCTGCCTAGGGAACAATTCGAAAAGACAAAGTCACAGTTTGGAGGAAAAAAAAAATCCCTGAGGCTTTGTTTTAAAGTGAAAATTTAATCCCCTTTTTTACAAATCTCGTCTTCTCTGAAAGACTTGTGATCCCTTTGGAGCACAGTTAATTTTATGCACTTATATATCATGAAAAGAGTGGAAAAGGATGTTGGACAGTTTGAGTGTTTTTCTTCTTTAAATAAACTCAATCAGCTGATGACTGGCTGATAGGAAAGGTTTTATTTTAACAACTGAAACCCTTAACCTGCTTTCAGGATAAGGAAGCTAAATTACAGAGCTGAAAACTGTGATAAAAAGCTGGTGATAGGGAAAATAGAAGATGTTACACAACCATTTGGGGAACCTAAAGGGGGCTTGTTTGACCATAAATGTGTGTACAAAGATGGCATGACCTATTTTTCCCCCCTTCCATACAATTAGTTTAAAATGTGATTACATAACAAAACAGCCTTGGCATCTGAACAGAAAACAGAGGCTAGGTCTTGCGAAATGTAGTTACTTTAAATTTACTTGAGCATTTTTTCATGCATAGCAATTGGTGTTGATTAAACTCTTCTGCACTAGCTAGAGTTAATATTAGCAGGCTGATCTCAGCTTTCTGGACTAATTGCAAGTTTTTGAGATCTAGGTGTTCTGGCTGTCTGAATTGTCCATTTTGCGCACTTGTAGTCTTCCAGGAACACCCTCTTGTTGGAAGTAGGGTCACGGAGTTGCGTGTTTTAAATTAATTTTCTTGTACTGTGGGCAGAAGTACATGCCGGGGCACCTGGCAGAGCTCAGCCATTGTACAGTGCATTATATATATGAACTTTTTGTGTGTCTGAGCACCTAGTTCTGTAATGAAAGCATTGCTTGTGTTGGAATTTGCTGTAAACATATGCTTTGGAACAAATTCTGACGAAAAAAAACCCCAACCCACAACCAAAAAACAAACAACCCACCCCACCAAACCCATCACTGTCCCCAAAAACCCCAAACCAAACGATTAGAAGCTGATACATTTTCTGTTTCCTTTTCTGCTGGAAAATTTAAAATGAAAAGTCACGTTCCTTTTTATTCCAAGTGTCCATGAATTGCAGTTAGTGAGGAATTTTTTGTTTGTGTATTAACCCTAGTAATTACAGCTACTACAGTGACAACCGTGTTTTTTGAAACGACTGATGTATGGATTTTAAACCCAGGAAACATTGCCTATTGCCAGCACTTGCAAAACTGAGCACCAGGCTGTTTCTAAGCAATTAGATGTTGTAGCTAACGCCCGAGCTCCGAGTGACGCCATCTCGCCTAGCGGGCTGGCTCATTAAGCCTGTGAAGATATTTCACCAGGGAATTTGATTTCTGCATTACAAAACAAAATAAGAGCTGGTGGCGAGTCCGGGCTCCGCAGATGGTGCGGTTGGGGATTTGGGGAACAGCTGCGTTCTGCAGAGCTGGATTTTTGAACCCGGGTTTTTTTATATTGTGTCAGGTTCTCGCCGTAAAGGAGCGTATCTCTGTGTTAAGTTCCATTGCGCCATCATTTTCTTCTTTAAACTTCAATTCTCAATAAAATAAATGTTTCTGGGTGAAATAATTGTGCACTATTCAGGTAGGTGTGTAGTGTCACACGTTTTCCTGTTTACATAGCACCCATGCATCTGTAAAAAAAACCACCAACACCCCACCCCCCCAAAAAAACCCAACCACGAAACCCCAAACCAAAAAACCAAGCCCACCAACCAAAACCTGGAAAAGCAAAGCTCACTTCTGGCCAAAATGTGCAGATTTGTTCCTCATCCCTTTCTTTAATTCTTAGGAAGTATTGATTATTTCAACGTTGTCGGTTTTCAGCTTCTGAAAGTAAAATGAAAGTAAAGTATTTCAGGGTGGCATTCAGGAAAGAAGAAAGAAGGAGTAGTAGAGAAGTGGGATTTGCCTTTCCCGTAGATGGCTTTATCACAACTAAAAATGATGGATTAAAGATGGACTAAGAGATGTAAGTGGTGGTGTGACGGCGAGTTCCTTGTGTCCTCGGGTGGCTGTTCTGGCAAGCGTTCCAAGCCGTTCTTATCCTCGCTCTGGAGATGCGCCGTGTGTGAGAGCTTGCAAAAGCTCAGACGAAACTTGCTCTTGTAATACCGTCTGTCTGGTGCTGCGGGTTCTAGTTCTGTGAAAAACTGTCCGATAGCAGAGCGGGCGCCTGAGCGATTTGGATTAAATAGATGCTAATACTTGGTGCAGGTGAACGTGCCCTCGGTAACTCCCTCTGTAAGCGCCCCGGGGGGCAACGGGCGTTCTGTTTGAATGTGCGTGAGCAACAAGTGTGGAAGTCTGGTTCTTGGGAACCCTTCAGTTCCTTCACCCTGATGTTTGATTTTTGTGTGTTGTGAATTATCTTTAATGTTTTGGCTATGTACTTTTTCAGGTAGAGGCATTAACCCATCAACCTAGAGCCACAACGGTACACGCAGTCAGAGATTCAGAGCTTGCCAAACTCCCAGAGGGAGCGCTGACATCTATTAAACGCAAATTCCCCCAGGTAAGAAAATTAAAAGTATTTTCTGTCTATCTGAAAATATGTCTGAGGAGCTAAAACTCTCTGTTAGCACCAAGTCCTCTGGGTTTTCTATATGATTGATGCATACTGAGAAAACATTTTATTCTCTTTGTCTGCCTGATCTGATCTGTACCAGACTTTCACCAGCTTCTCTTCCTTTATCTTCTAATCAATTTTAGCGTGGTTTATTGCGGGCTGTTTTGTATATCTGGAAGAAGTTCATGCTAAACGCAGTAAAGTGGAAAAACATTCGCTAAATGCAAAGTGGAAAACAGTACGGTTGATAGTAAATGAAAGTTTGACTTCTAAAATCACTTTAAAATGTTGTATGCATTTGTCTTGCTCCCTGGGACTCAAAGTCAGCGCTTGGTTATATGTACCGTTATTTCAGAGCATAGATATTTGGGGGCTGGTTTTCCTCCTCCTTGCATTTTAGGCTGTCTGTCCTCATTTTGCAACTGCCAGATCTGTCTGTGTCCTGAAGACTCTGATGGCTCCCTTTGAATCCATCAACTCATCTATCTTCTTTAATTCACTTGACATTATACCTCTCTCTTGCAAATCTGGAGGCTGACGGACTTGAAATTTAATTCTTTTGTCCCTAAGTGCATCAGGGACATTACACTAAGCACTAAATCATTGCACTAGCCTTAAAGGCAGTTCTTTAATGCTGTTACTTCAAATTATTTCTGATTTTTCTTTTTGCTGTCTTTAAGACATATACTTACTTTACCAGATTTCTTAAAAACACCTGCAAAAGTAATAAACCCAATTCAAATACCTTGTATTCTTTTGCTTTCCTAGGACACATAATAAATTTTTTTTTTTAATTTTATTTTTTATCTTTACTGTAAAATATAAAGCCTGTATTCATGTGTTCCCCCAGTTTTTTGTAACATGAGGGTTTTGTCAGTATTATTGCTTGGAGAATTTCATCACTGCAGTAGGTGTTCAGAAGTTATATCAATGAAAAATAATTTTCCTGATTCCTCTGTAAGCATTATTTTTGCTTAAGTGTTTTGGAGCTTCTGTTGTGGGCTGTTAAGGCACTCCTGTTCTCTGGATCTCTCTTGAATAATCCTCTGATTCTGCTGTTCTCTGTACTGGAGCAGATTTCCTGCCCAGATTATGAGCTGGTAGCAGTGTGCACCTCCTGTACGTAGCCACAAGCTGGGTACCGGCAGCCCGGCCTCCTGTCTTGAGCTGCCCTCTTAAATACCACTCTCCTTGTGAGTGATCGGGAAGTGAGGAAAGGAGCCGGATGGTATTTAAAATGACCTTTCTCCTTACGTAGTGGATGATTTAAAGTGTTAGCAGTAAATATTTAAGCTGTGAATCGCTAGTAAGCACTGAACACCCAGCAACGCCTTGAATGCTGATCTGCACAAAGGCTGTGTTCTAATTCTGCCTTCTTGTCTGGGGCAAGAATTGATTTCAGCGTCTCTCTTCTCTCTCTTCTCTTTTCCTATTCTGTTAGTTGGCAGAATTGTTTTCCCCTATAAAGTGCTCTCTGTGGGGATGTGGATCTTTTTGTTTTGCAGCTAAAGTTGAGCTTTGAGTGTTACATTTATAGTACAATTCAAAAAGTTTATTTGTACTGGGGTTCAAATGCCTTCCCGTGTCTAAAGAGTGCAGCCTATCAGCCTCAAATTCCTGACCCTTTTGAACACGGAATTAGTTTTCTCTAGACTTGCATATAGTTTGGCTAGTTAGTTGCAATGAAACAAAGTGCTAAAAGAGATCTTTTAGGGAGATGTATTGCAAAAAAAGGTTGTTGGAAAAACACGATTTTGCTGCTGTTTGAGTTCTCCAAATTCTAAGATTTATCTTACACTTTTACTCTATTGGGTGGTTTTATAACAAATGTTAGAATTAGAAAGAGAAGTGTAAGATGGACTTTAACTAGGTGATTTATATGATTGATGTCTTCAGACTGTCTTAAGAGCTGAAGATAAAATATTTTTTATATGATTTCAAAGTTCTTGTCTTCTTTTTTTGTCTGCTAGGTCCACCAGGTAAGAGAGGAAGGACAGAAGTGAGAGAGAATTGAAGTGATGGAGGAAGACAATAGGGTAGAAAGTTTGAAGTCAAATAGAAGATACAAAGTCAACTTTAAAGTTAAAGGAGTGTACTGGAGAGAGGTTTCTGAGCTGAAAACTAATAAAATGCATACAGAGAAAAGGGTCTGGGTAGCTGTTTCTTAAAAAAAGAATCCCGGCATTAGAAGATCAAAAACTGACCGTGGCTGAACAACATGAAGCAGTTGTGAAAAAAATAACTGTTAACAGAATGGTTTTTGCAGTGAAGAAATCCTTGCGTTCTTTGTGATATTGGAAAAGCTTCAGTACCAGGCTGTGGCAGCACATTTGAAGGGAGAGGCAGATCGAATGAAGGGCGTCTAGAGGACAGAAAGGAGGCTAAATGGTGTTTAGAAGTATTAACCTATAAAGGCAAAAAGACTGTGAAAGGTTAAGGTAAAACATGGTGGCTATTTTCAAATGTATAAAGTTATATTCAGATAGAAAGGGCATAAGCTACTCACCATATTGGGACAGAGCAAATGGTAGCGTACTAAAATCGCAGCAGTTGGATATTAAGAAAAAGCTGATTCTACTCCCTAGAAAGGCTAAAAGATTGTTACTTGTTTTTATAACCTCTTAAAATACTATGTTTGAGGTGGTGCTTTGTGCTGAGCAGAGTGATGGGCCAAATGAATTCTCTCTGCCCTATTTTCTCTCCTGGTATGCTACTAGAGTGATTTATGCACAGGATTTATGATGATGTTTTCCCCATCCAACCAGAAGTAATAAAGTAATGAAGGGATAGCAGGTGCAATAGCTTTGAAATAATTGACTAGGTAGCAAGAGCTAGCTTGTGATTCAGCTCTGTGGTGAATCTGCAAAATTCTGCAAATCAGAAAACTACCTTTTAGAAAAAGCAGCGTCTCTGCGTCCATCAAACACATGCTCCCTCACTGACTGGTAGGGTTAGGTTAACCCGGGTCTCACTTGGTGCAATAGCAACCACACATTGGTGCTTGTCCCCTGAGTCAGGTGAAATGCTCTCTTAGTTCAGAGGAATCCCACGCCAGGGAGAATTGCTTTTGTTCTGGTGTTCCTCTTGGCTCTGTAGAGCCAAAATGGCGTGTATCTTAAGAGCCAAGAACCGGGCAGTTCCTGAGATGGAATTACCCTTTCAGTTAGTTACCCTTGAGATTTACTATTTCCTGTCAAGGGTGAAGAACTCTAATTCTAGGAATTAGTGGAGGGACTTCATCCTGCATGGTTTCCACCAGTCATGATGGTGTTTGTAGATGATCCAGAAAGGGATCGAACTCTAGAATGCATTGTAAGAAAATATTACCTGATGGGTAAGAAAATTGTCAACATGGGTGGTGCTTGCCGATGAGAACAATGTCAAATGAGGGAAATCATGCTCTGTTAGTCTGTACAGTAATTCAAGTTCCTTGAGCTGTGATGTGCAATCTGGAAAAATTGCACAGCTGATGCTTGGGGAAGCACCATATGCTTGCCCTCTGTTTTGTCTTCTCCCCTGGACATCTGCTTTGGTCCTGTCGGAGGCAGGATGCTGGTCTGCTGGGATCTTTGGTGTGACCCACTATAGCTGCTGTTATTCTGAGGGATGAAACAGATGGGTGAGCATGGGGAATCTCATCTCAAGTTATAAGTAACAGCCAATTTTTCAGTATACATGCCCAGAAATGACAGATGTTGACTTCTAGCTTCTGCTGAGTCTGCAGAGTCAAAGCTACATCTTCTAGCTTCTCAGGAAAGCATCCTAAAATCCCAACCCTGAGTCACTCTGGATATGGCATCAGACACTCTCCCAACTGAAGGTGTTCCACAGTGCAAATCTTCGTCTTTGTTTTCTTCGCACTCATGCCTGAGGGCCACAGCTCTCCTGCAGAACCATCAGGGCACTCAGCCAGCAAGAGCATTTGCTCCTCTGACAGCCTCGGTGCTTGCTTCTGATACTGCTTGAAGCTTTTAAGAGTTGCAGGAGCGAAAGGGAATTGATTCTTTCTATTTTCATCGCGGCCTTCAGTTCTGAAAAGTAGGACAGAGAATCAGCTCACGATTTTTGGCACCGCAAAGCGGTTTTGAAGCAGCAGCAAGAGCGCAGAATTTGTGAACAGATTATAGAGATGTTCTAACATCAGTGTCTAACTTGGATTGCATTTCATAGATTATCTTTGCCTCTACTGAGCTGAGATTTTGTAATTCTAACTGGAAATTTAGACCTGCTGTAGCTGGTGGAAATTGCACTGAGAAATTGCTTAGGAGACGTGGGGGGGTTAACTGAGACAACCTTTTGCATGCTAGAAGTGCATGCCAGAAAATACAGAGTTTTTCTGCGTCTTTCTTCTAATTCTGTAATTCTGCCCTTGGGGTTTAAATATATTCAGAACCCGTCAGCCACTGTGAACAGTCCTGCTATCTTTGTATGCCTATTTTAACCAGAGCTTTTCTGAAGTGGCTGGAGCCTTCCCTAGGGTTATCTGCCTTACAAAGTGAGTTCAGTAATGCACCCTCTTTTCAAAACGCTTCCCTCGGGCATTCTGTATATTGTGCATCGTGTTATTTAAGCTTGATGTGGCACTGTAGAACAGGTCAGGAGAGGCCATGCTTCTAGATTTTTCTATATTTGTTCTCATGGCCTATATTAAAATAAGTTTTCTTTGACTGTAGAAGAAGTGGATGTGAAAAGGAGAGAAGAAAAACGTTGAGCAGAAGCGTGGTGGATAACTGTAGCTGCCCAACACAAGGCAGGCAGGAGTGAGTGCTTAGTCATAGCAGTGATGCAAGACTGACATTTTTCTCCAAGACACAATTGATCACAAGCATTACAAGCTCAAAGAGCCCCAGGTTAGAGCTTCAGTTCTTCTGTACGCATTAGCGGCATTTATAGAGCTGCCAGAAATCGTTGCGAGTGAGCGTTTAAGATTTGCTTTGTCACGGTGGTTCTCAAACTGTCGGAAGTTTTAATCGGAGACCCTTTGCTAAGCCTCCCTGATTCTGTGACAAGCAGAGTGTTTTATCTGGTCTGGGGCCTTGTAAAGCTTCAATAAAACCATGGTTTTATTCAAGTTGATGATCTAATTTACCTCTCCTCCTCCCTTGTCCCTCAAAAAAAACCTTAAGAAAGCTGGTAGAGAATAAACTCAACTCCTGGGAAGAGCTCTACAGAAACGAACCTGCTATTATGTCAATTTGTATAGATAAAATGGCTGTTATTACTATTTTACCACAATTGCCTTTACTTTGTAGAACAGAAAACCCTTGGTCGCCCTGTTTTCCATGCTAGCTTATTCACATTGGGTCTCTGTGTGGTAGAAAGCCCTTTTTACATGTTCTTCAAATAAATCACATATGTATGTGAAGGTCTATAATAACCTGTTAAGAAGGCACCAATAAATTGTTATTTAACATATTTAATTTAAACGTGGCCTACTGGATGACTGATTTGACGTTTTAAAGGCTTAACGATTTAATACCTTATTTTTAAACTTCAAAGTCACTGGAGAAGGTCCTTAGCTCGCCTGCAAGCCTGTTCACTGCGAGAATACTGGTCTCTTGGATCCGGGTGGTGGTAGAGGATCCGCTAGAGAGGATAGGAACAGACTTGGAAGGAAAACCACGTTCCGATTTGTAGGGCTATGTATCTGTTGGTTGTACAGGATCCAAACTGGCATGTCAGGCTTGCTCCCTGCCTTCTCCAAGGCTGGGTTCCTAAACCAGGGACTTGCAAGAAGGCGCCGCTGGCAGGGGATGGTACTGCCTTTCCTAGGGACTGGCCCATGGCTTTCTTGCACAGGAGCTGGTTTGCTTAGATTTAAAATAGCGTACAATTAAACCTGAACCTCAGCGCAGCGTGGAGCAGAGTTGATGAACGTATTGTTTTGGTTTTGTTCTTATGTTTCTCCTCCTCTAATAAAGAGGGATTTGTACTACACAGTACCTCTTACATCAATTAATTGTTACTGTGAATTTGGATATTGGTGTAGATCTTGTGATTTCTCTAAATCAGCTTTGTTGAAAGTTAGCTAAGATGGGAAGAAGCTTTGTTTGGTCCCATTGTTATCTATTAGCAGATAGTCAATTTGCCAGGCAATCCACACTAATCACCGAATGAGATGAATATTCATAGGAAGGTGTTTTACAACTGACATCTCATGAAAATCACTTTCAAAAGGGCCTCTTGTAAAGCAACTCTGACGTTTCACAGTTGAATGGGAACAAAAGCTTTAATTAGAACCCAGCCTTGGAAGATTAGCCAGGTGTGGATAATAGGTTGAAATATTTAAAAGGATTATTGGAGACTCAACACTGCAGAGTGACCATAACCTCTCGGTGTGGGAATTACAGTGGCTGTGAAGCAAGTGGTGCTCAGGGTAGCAGCTAAGACCGGAGATGGAAACAGTAGTCAGCGTGCGCTTGCACCGTCGCTGGCAGGTGATGCAGAGCTGTAATGCCACCCCGTCCCATCCCTGAAGGACGTTTGTTTTGAAACCGGAATTGGTCATCCTGAAGTAGGCAAAGGCAGCCCCGCTGGGAACGTGAAGTTTAGTCCTTACCCTGCAATGCAGAGGCTGCAGGTCTGTTCAGTAATTTAACAGTAGTTAAGCAGAGGGAAAATTAATGGTTTCCCAGAGCAGACGCAGCAGCAGACTTTTACGTTCAATACGAGGGAGCTGGGGGGATTGGATTGGAGGCTGCTAAGAGAGCTCGAGTGGGTCTTACAGGGGATGGAGTTGATTCAGAACCAGCCAGGAAGACGACGTGTTTCTAGGTAGATGAGGTGGTAAGCGATAAGCTGGGTCAGAGAGGTGGAATTGTGCCGAGCAAAGTGCTCTCTAACGCCATTTGAGAAAGAGAAATACTCTTTATCCCGTTTTGCCCTCCACGAAAGTGTTCTCACGAGTTAATCTGAAAAGGTGAGTAGGTGGAAGGAAGAGAAACAACGTTGTATTTCCCTTGCAAAATGTGTCTCAACTGAATGTCCTGCTCTGGGACAGGTTTCATGAATTTACAGTTGCAGTGGGATCTGTGAGAGCAGGAGGGGTTTCAGGGCTTTTGGAGAATGGTACTGATGCACCTGGAATCCCACGTAGCTTTTGAGACGGAGAAATGCTCAGGTGGTTAGCCCTGTAAGGTTAGTTTTCTTTGCATAAGCTCAGGAGGGTAAATATTGTTTTCTGTGTTGTGGGTGTTTTTTGTTTTGTTTTTTTTTAAGTTTGACCTTCAGTCAAACTTCAAAACCTGACCTTGAGTCTTTAGACCCAAGGCTCTGGAGCCCAGACTCCCGCTGTGAGACCCTGTAGGTGTATATTTAGGTTGCTGGCAAAGCCTCGCGACCTTTCTGAGTCATTTCACAGCTTGAGACGGCAGCAGCGGGTCGGAAAGCGCGCTCCGTGTCACAAGGACAAGTTTAACCTGCGCTGTGGCAATTTCAACGGCACCGCTCTGCTCACGCCTGGCCTACAACAGGAGTGCCTAATCGATGTTTCTGCCTCTCGTTTTTGGTTGAAGTGATTAACTGTGATTAACTGAGCAGGATCCGCTCGCTGCTGGTTTCTAATCGTGAGGAAGGATAAATTCAACTTCGTTGCAAACCAAAAGAAGTTTGGCGCTTTCCCTAGTACAAGGGGTCAAAAAGTGGCATTTACTTTGCAGGCAATTAATGATTCTCCCCTAATTTACAAACCTCCTGGTGTTCTTGGACAAGTCTGGACTCCAACTCGCTGCCTTTTTGCAGTGCAGATTTTTCTTCAAACCTTGAAGCCAAACCGCCTGGTTCTGCGCCAGTGGATTGGGCTGCGGCTCGGTGGCTGTGGAGAGCGGCGTATGTGTTTGCAGGGCTGGGTGGATGGGTGCTAGAAGAGACTGTAAAATTCAGGATGTGCCGTAGGGATGAGCACACCAGACGCTTCCGACTGTGCTGTGAAGGCTGTCTAGCCCTGGGTGACGGTGACACTGTGGAAATGAGGCAGTTTTGCATGTACAGATGTCTGGGAAGCGCGCTGCGCTCTCGCACCGTGCCTGGGAAAGACTGGCGTTCGCGTGGGAGAGGGGCTGGAAGTCTTGCCTACTTTTGGAAAAACAGTACCCAGCCTGTCCCCGGCTCAGCTGCGCCGGGGCCGGCGCCGGAGGCCGTATGGCACACCGCAGTATTGAAAACTCAGTGTCTCTTCCAGGTCAGCCTGGTTTGCCCAGCAGCGCTGCCAGAGCGCCTGCCTTCCCCCTCTGCCCAAACCCTCACTGCCAGCTCCCAGAGCTTTTCCCATGAAATACAGCTAAATAGGTAGGGTGGGAATAAGTGACGGCTGAATCACTGCCCAGGTGTCCGTGCTGAGGTACCCGCCTGCCAGTGCCCTGTTACCTGCCTTCTCCTGCCTCCATCTCCTCCAGGCACGCTTGGAATAACTTTCCCTTCAATCCCTCTCTGAGACCTCTTAGCCCAAGAGCTGATTTCTGGTTGCTTCCTCCTTCTCCCCAAGCTAAACCAGCCCCCTCCGTTGCCACCCCAGGTCCTCTCTCACGTCCTCTCGCTCCTCGTCATAGTCTCTCGGGCTGTATCGAGCTGTGCTGCTCCTTCTTGTGCCCTGTTACTGGGAGGGGTTTAGAATAAAGATGCTTGGAAACCTGAAGGATGGTGATGATTTTTTTTGTCTGTTGGTTTTGAATTCTCCCCACTTGTACTGAATTATTTGAGAGCTGCTCTGGCTGCCCTGCACAGTAGGTTGATCATTGAAGGTTGGGTCTGTTGTCGATGGAGAGATGTGGTTTGTATTGACTTCTCCCTCAGACGGATGCACAAGTCTCTTTTAAAGGAAAACATTGCATTTTTGTGAAAGAAAATCTAATGTATGTAATGTAAAACTGCAAGGAAATTTCAGGCCAATGCTTAGCTCCGATCCCAGATTGATGTTCCTTCGACGTTGCCATGACTGCGACAGAGTGACTCATCCCGTTATGGTTAGCAATTTGCTTGTCTTACAAAGTCACCAGGGAAATAATTTTCCATATCTGTACGTACCAAGGCTGTAAGGTTTGCTCTAGCAAACAAGACAAATAATATTTCCTTGTAATAGGAGCAGCCAACTGGAAAATGAGACCAAAAGGTTCTATTCTTAGTTCCGTCATTAACCTTGGACGTTTTCTTTAACTTAGCTGGAGCTCTCCTTAGCTGTCTGTGAAGCAGAAAAAGTTATAAATACAGGAGATGGTTTTAGTAAGTAATTAAAATTCTGACATTTATAAAGTGGTTCAGAAGTGTAAATTGTTCATAACACCTTCCAAAACTGTTTAAGTCAAGTCTTAGTCTGCAGATACAGGTTGCATGTGAGCTGGGTATAGCGAACGCTCTCCGAGGCAGGCTATCTCCCGTAGGAAGGGCAATCAGTCTCATAAGTTTTATTAAGAATCA
>NW_010559527.1:52042-58371 GCF_000687285.1 Phaethon lepturus | reverse complement strand
CCTCTTTCCCTCCCTGCTCCCTGTAGTTGGGGCAGTTTTCTGTAGCTACACCCAGCGCCTTTTATTGAATCCCAGAACCGCAGATCTTGGCATTGTTGAAGTGGTAACGAGCCCGCTGGGTGCTCGTCAGCTCTTGCTATATTTTGGACAAACGGAAGCACTTTAGATCCTGTCTGAGCTTCCAGGACGGGGAAGGAGGCTGAGAGCTCGCCTGCCGTTGGGAGCTGCCGTCGTTCCGCCATCGCTTGTTGGTGGCAGCGGTTGCGCTGCATCGGTGTCTCGGCAAAGCGGGTATGGACGATCGTGTCTGCTACTGGTGCAAATCAGAGAAACTTTGAAGGAGGTGATCTTGGATGAGCAGATGGGTGATGTGGCATCTTCAGGAACTTGCAGTTACGGCTGTGGGACAGAAATTGCTCAAATAACTTTGTTTAGCTCCCTGCTCTGCTCTAAGTCGCACTGTGTTGGAAGCTCCCTGTTTGCTCTTCTCCCTTCCTCCTACAGATGCTTAAAAAATATTGGTGCTTATTAAAGCTATGAAGTTTCATTGTCTGGGAGAATTTATCATTTGGGGTTTTTTTTTTTAAGCACTATATATAAATGATTCTGATGGGCATGCTGACCTGTCTTGATGCTTACGTGGTCTTTTATTTGAAAGATGCATCCTGAAGCGCTTGTTCTTAGGGCAGCAGCATCTCTCTCTTCTCCAAACCCAAGCTGCTGCTTGTTTAGCTTGTTAAGAGTTTGGAGAGCTCTTGTTGTTGTGGGTTTTGGTTTATTTTTTTTTTTATGTCCTCCTGAAGATTAGAGGTATTTGTCTGGGGGACCGTATCTAATGATTGCTTTATTAATTCTTAATGCATTTAAATCTCTCTTTCCTTATTTGGTAAAACATTTGTGCCTAGCTTTTCAGAATAAATGGTGCATTTTCCAAGACTACCACTCCTTGGTGTTGCAATTACTAGTCTTCTGCTACAGCACTTGCTGGGAATTCTGGATTGTTAATGTTGGAGATAAGATTGTCAGTTTTCAGATATGCCTGGCTATTTGAGTATTGGTTTATATTGATGAAAGTCCCATTGGGGGGAAAAAGCTGGGAAAAAAATCTGTCCTTTCAAAACCATGCAAACGTGATTTGAGGGGGCAAGCAATTTCTTAGATAGTTTGTGCTGATTCTACAGGTGTTTAGAGTAGCCTTTTATTTATATAATATAGAAATTATATACATATAAAATATGTAATGCATATTCTATATAATAAATATGTATAGTATAATTATATAACTATTATATAATACAAGTTACCCTTTTATTCAAGATGGTTACTGTAAACATTGACTGATTCACGGGGGCTCAGGCGGAAGCAAGATCTGTTTGAGTGCAGACCGGAGCCTTCCGTACCTGCAGAAGGTGGAGGTGTGCCACAGCCTCCGAACAGGGAGAGTGACCGAGAGGTGCAAGCACGCTGCAGAGGAAAAGAGGAGAACTGAAGATACGATTAGACACGTTTCCCAAAATAATTGGATTTTTTTGTTGTTGTTCCCAAAGCAAGTTAAATACTGCCTGGTTTTGGCTTTTTTTGGTTTTGTTTTCTTGTTATTCCAGATTAGAGTAAAATAAGGTAAAAGAAATCCAAGACAAATGATCAGTCACCGTACGTTACAGCCAGAACAAAGTTACGATTATAAAACCTTATCTCTGTACGGTTCAACTTGAGATAATGCCTTACAAACGTTTGAAAGCATCCATTTAGATGCACTATTTTAGTACATTCTGCCTGAGTGTTTGTTTCTTTTCTTTTTCTTTCCCTCCCATGGCTAGGTTGTGACTAGACTTATTCACTTGCTGGGCGAGAAGATTCTTGGCAGTCTTCAGCAGGGAGGTAAGACTCATTCCTGGACTACTCCCATTGATGCTGGTGCTTCCTTGCAGCTAGATTTACATTGTGAAATCGGGAAGCAGAAAGTGCGTACTTGAAAAGACAATCCCTCTCTAAAGATTTCAGCTGTTGTCACAAGTGGATGATGATTTTATTATATATGTGTAGATTTTTAATTTTTTTTTCTTGGTGAAGCATGGCTAATTAAGTGTGGGAATGGAATGATTTGCAATTGAGATAGAAGAGTAGTACCGCTGCGTCCGTGCAGGGGAAGTTCCTTGAAATTTCTCGCGAGAGAAGAGCTCAAAGGGAGCACTGGAATTAGTAGCTATAGTGGACTTGAATCAGAGAGTCGTGCTGAGCGGCATCTGCATGTATACTCACTTAATGTCTGTATTTACATTCTCTTAATGAATTGTCTGAGAGGAAATGGTCTGCTATGGATTGGTTCTTCAGCTTTCTGTATGTGGCAGAGGTAAAACAAAGTATATTTACTGACTAAACTGAAGTGAGTAGGAGGAAATTTTCCATATAGTTTGTTTTCTTGGGCAGCTTTTAAAAGAAAACAGATGCACGTTAACTGCTGGGTGTTGTGAGGTTCTTTGCTGTTTGTGGTTTGTTGGTTTGTGGGTGTTTTTTTTTTTTTAATGTAGGCGTTCTATGGCATTGCTTTTATTGCTGTTTTAGCAATTTTCCAAGGAGGCTGAAAATGAGGTAGCCAACTCTCATGTTTTGGAGCAGTTTTGGGAAGAGAATCTCAAAGTTCGCTCTTTCTTTACATGCTCAGCTTTCTGTACGCAGTCAGTTGTGTATGAATCTCTAGTGATTGTACTTAAATTATTTGATTATTAAATTATTTATTATTAAATTAAATTGTGTTTAAACTTTTGCGTGTGCTGCAATGCCTTTGTGGCTTCAGGCAGAGTCCACACCCCTTGGGAAATAGGGCAATACGCAGTCTGGAGAAAATGGGAGGAAAATTAGTGACAGTAATAGGAGTTCAATCAACGAATCGCCACCGAAGTTCTGAGAGGAAAGGACTGGTGGGGATGAAGGAGCTGAGCAGTGATGTGCAGCTTGTTTGAACTTACAAATATCTTCTTGAAGATTGCCAAAAAGAGTGGAAAAACTATTTAATCTTCTGTGCAGAGTTATTTTAGAAGACTTGAAATGAATAAGTCAATTGCTGAATATATTTGAAAAAGGTTTATCTGCTATTTCTTTGTGTCCTGCAGTGTACTGTCAATCCTGCATGTAGGCTTTGAATGAGTTTTCATATGGCATATTAAGTACTTCCATATGTCCATCTCAATAATTCATCTTCATGGTGCATCTTAGGCCTTTGCTGGGTGAAACGCGATAAGCAGGACCTAAATCCTAGCGTAGATGACACTAAGTTTATTCTGTACTTAGAGCTGAGTTGATAGGCATCAGCAGCAATGTCAGGTTGTCTGAGAAGGCTTATTTAAAGAGGAAAGAAATAGTACCAAAATAAAAAGAACACCCCTATCATTGATCTGTTCCTGTTCTAGGGAGATCCGTGTGACACGCATCACATGCTTCCGTCAAAAAATGCTCTCCTCTGCCCTAACACTTTATCCTTACTCAGCTTGCCATATTATATTGGAGATGTTTCCACAGTTACTTTGCAGCTACTTCAGAGATGCCGTATTTTATTTCAGTAATCCTAAGCACGTATCTGTAAAGCTCCTCATTTTCCCCTCTTGGAGAGAAGTGAAAATAGGTGGAGATACACATTCCCTATGGGAACTTTTGTTGAAAACAGGTATTTATTTCCTTGATCAGGAATACCATAAAAAGGGAATGTTAGTTTTTGGAATATTTTGATACTGACAGCAGGTTTTGGGGTTTTGTTATTTAAGCTAGTTCCTCTTCTGGGCTGAATCAATGCCTGTCCCAAAGTCGTGTCCATTCAAAGTGATTCAGAGTGCCTTTTTATCTTTTTCTTAACAGGTCGGGTAAATGCACATTGTGTTTAAGCTGTTCCTGACATCCAGATATTTTTAACATTGCCTGACTTTTTTACCCACGCATGCTATGTCAGCAGCCAAAAATAATGGAAATTGATCTTCATCCTCTTATGGATGAAATATGTGGGAACTCTTTCCTTTTATGTGATGTGGAAGATGTTACATTTATCTTAGGTTAAGCAATTCAGTGACACTTTCCTCGCTGCCTGACAGTTGAAAACAATGAAATAACATCTAGCTTGCTGGGTTGGCTGATGGCAAATTTTTTCTTTTCAAACAGGTCATCCTCTTGGTTTACACAGCTCGAGTAGCAAGTGGGATGCTGGAAATCCTGCCAGCAATCTCTCCACAGTAGCAATTATGCCGGTGTCTGAAGAGGTGCCACTTACAGCTTTTACTCTGGAGCTCAAGCATGCTCTCAGCGCTGTGGGTAAGAAGCGTTTACACGTTACTGCATCATGCGAAAGAAATGCTGCTTATCTTCTTAGAGAGGTACGGCCAGGTACCTGTCATTAGTCAAAGGTGGGTTCATGCTGCGTTAGGAGGGGCAGCGGTACAGCAGTGCTCAGAATCAGCCTTTTTCATGACCTCTGGCTTCTCTCTTCCCACCCCTAATGTGTATTTAATTTTAGTGGAAAACCTTGTGGCCTTAATGACGCGGAAGTATCAGCCAATCTGCCTGGCCTCTTGCCTTGGCTGCCGTCAGCACTCCGAAGGCTGCAGGCGCTCCAGTGGACAAATCCCACCACCAGTTCCCACGGTGCCTGTCTGAGTCTGTCTCTCTCATGTATGAGAGTCTCTCAGGCTTCCTCAGTTGTACAGCTTCATCCAGCAAAGGATTTCCTATGCAGTTTTGTTTTGTTGAGGTAGTGCAGAGGGTGGCAACCGTAAGGCTTTTTAATAGTGGCTTGTGGAGGAGACCCAGGTTGGCACTGGAAGTCCAAACTGAAGTCTTAAATCATTGTCCCATTTGTCGCCAGCTTGTTTGTCTGTCTCGTGCTCACAAAACCATGTATTCAGCTCACAGTTGAGTCATTAATTGCTTTATCCATTGGTGAAGTTGTGTGTGCAAGTTCCAGTTGCTCACAAAACCATATATTCGATTCACAATTCAGTTCACGCTTAATACTACAGTTTGACATTTCCTGAACATCCTCTTCTCATCGTCATACACTATCACAGATGTCTTGAGTAAATGTCCTGTAGTCCTTTGATGAATTGATAGTCTGCTATCTTATGGCTTATTATTTTGAGAAGTACAGGTTACATGATGCCGGAGGTATAACCACTTACATTTGTTGGTTATTTTCTTTTTGACCTTAAGGGTAGCTGGAGCTGGCCCTTATTATCCTGCTTAGAAAATCTTCTAGGTGAGCACGCACAGGAAAAAGCTGTTGATGCTTGAACTCTTACCACCTTTTGCAATAAGAATTCCTATGCAGCTTATGGTGGAGATGTGCTACAGTGAGCACTAATTTGTGGGCATTTGAAGATTCCTCTTGTTTTAAGACGGCAGAAGAAGTTTACGTCCGCAAGGGAGCAGAGATCTCAGCCGTAGCTATATCGCTGATGGGTACTTCTTATGGCTTGCTGCCAGCCTGTTTTGGTGTGTGACAGCACTAGGAGCCTGTAAGTAAAACAAACAGAAACTTAAGGAGGTAGATGGACTATTCAGAATAAAAAGAACCACTCTAGTTAAAAGCAACTAGGACGTAACAAATGAGGGGCTTTGTGTTGATCACTTGGCCTTTCCTCGTTCACTCTTCTTTTTTCTGTTCTTTTCCTAAACTGATGTCTGTGTAGTGCTTCGCAGCTATAGATGGTACTATACAACCTTGGCATCTGAAGTTCTTGCCAAAATAGAGCAGACGGCTGAAGTGGGAAGAGGAAAGTGTTGTGTGAAAACACAGCTAGCCATATGGTTCAAAACACAGCTGGTAGAGCCGGCTCCCTGGCCTTGACAGCCTCTGTTCCTCGGGTCAGCCTAGAGCTTATTCAGCCCCACAACGCTCCGAGACAGCGGTTAACCTTCTGCCGATGCTTCGCTCTGTGTGTTTACGTACTGTACAGGGCTGAGGGTTTTTTCATGCAGGCTTTTTTTTAATTGTTTAGCAGAAGCAGCATTCTCTCTTTTTTTTTTTTTTGGTAGCTTTTGTATTTTCTCCTTTATACTACGGCTATAAATTGTTTGGGTATTCCTTATCGGTGTGTGACAAAATGCTCTGAGCCATGTGCCAGATGGTGCTTTGCTATAAGGGAAGGGGCTGGTTTTTTTGAATGATTTTTCTTCTGACTTCTTGCATCAAAAAATGGAATGAGTAAAGTCAGTGTTGTGGAGCAAAACTTGGGTTTATTTTTAGACGGTTTTGGTATTCACCTGACCGTTAGAGCTGAGCCCATTTTACACATGGGGAATTTGAAACGTTACGTGCATTAGGGCCTTGGCGAGCAGCCGGCGCG
>NW_010559527.1:46944-52016 GCF_000687285.1 Phaethon lepturus | reverse complement strand
TGTGCCGCCTGCGCGCTTACCCGCTTCTGACTTCCACATAGGCTAATTAGCACTTGGGGCTTGGGTGTGAACTGCGGTTAGACCTTAAATGCCTTTATGGAAATGAGAGGTGTTATTTAATATGCTTGAGAAGGCTTCACTGAAAACCTTTCTCTTAAGGAAATCTCTTTCAGTGTATATGCTCCTAATTTTGAAAATAAGGGGTTTCTCTGTGTAGATTTGCTGCTATTAGTGTATTTTTGTTGTTTGTCCTTTTGTTTTTTCTAGAACAAACTTTTTGTGTAATTGTAAATTGTAATCAGGTGTTGGCATTTAACACTCGACTTAACATTTGATCCATATTGTGTCATTGCTCTGAGCTTGAAGTGTGTTCCAGAGCAGTGGAGGGTAGCCTTAGCATGTGGGGTGAACGCAGTTGGTTTTAGCTTTCTTTTGCCACTTAATATATTTCTTTTAGAAAATTCCTTACTCTTCCTGTTAGTATTAACTTAGATGAATGTTGCAGTGATGCCTCCAATCCCCTTGCTGCCGGTTGGAGACAAGAGGATGGAAGAAATTGGGAGGACGCAGGCAGTAATAGCGAGAGCGTTGCAGGAACCGTACTGAGGTACGAGCACGGGGCCATCAGCTGCTGCCGGTGGCGGGGGGACTCTGCCCTCGCTGCAGGCTGCCCCTCATCCCAGGGAGCATCGTCGGGATGCAGACTGGCGTGTGACACAGCCTGCAAAATCAGATTAGAGGATGGTTTTTCTTTTCCTGGAGCTGGCACAAGAAGGCTGTTGGCAGTGCTGTGAGTTGGAGCTGGTTAATCTATTTAACAGGGCTTTAGGGGGTAATTTTTAGCTGCTTCCATCTTATTAGAGTGTAAAAAAAAAAAGACAAATAGAGTATCTCAGTCTGATAGTGGAAGCTTCATAACACCGTGAATTAGTATATACTGTCCACAAGAACTGGAAAAGTATTTGGAATCTTTCATTCAGGGAGCATCAACATGTGGTATCACCCACAGCTTTATCCAACCGACTTGTGCTTGTTTCTTTGAGATTTGATGTTTCTGTGATTTATGATAATTCAGATATTGTTTCCAGACAGTGTGACTGTGTCCCAATTAAATACTGAGGGATGTTCGTGTTTCTGTGGTGTTTGTTCTGTTAAAAGCTGGACGGTGAAGCAGTTACTTGGCATCTGGCAGCAATAACTCTACATGAGTCTCTATTCAGCTTGAGACAGGTATAAATGCAAAATAAGATCTGAGGATTAAGGAAAGAGCAGGAAAGTCCTGCGTGGTGATCCGGCAGCTACGTCACTGCTCCCTCACTCCATTTGCTTGTACGCTTCCGTGTGAAAGCCCTTCCTTTGAATCTCGATCCTCGGGTCTCCAAAGAAAAGGATGTAGAATACGAAACTTCCGAAAAGCAGGGAGAGAATTTTCCACTTCTGACCTGGAGTGACATGAAGGTGGGCAAGTTTTAGTGCTGTGCAAAAGTTCAGGTTAGGATAATCGTGCTGATTGAATTCTGGTGAAGGTCCATGATGTCTCTTTTTATTATTAATATTTTTTTTCCCCTTAATCCCGGTAGAGCTGAGAGTATCTCTTATCAAAAAGCTCTTCTGCAGTATTCAGATTTTTTAAAAGTATTTGCCTAACTATTTTTTCGTTCTTTTACTGAGACTAGCTAAATGACACCACATGGCTATGCAAATTCTGATTATATGTGGGAGCCCTCTGATCATATATAATTTGAAACTAAAGGAGAAGGGGATTCAAATCCAACATATGTGTCTCTTTCCTTCCTTTCTGCCCTTTAAATATAAGCTTTCCATTTCTAAAAATGTATAATGTATTGGAAAGCTCACTGAAATATCTTTACTAATAATTTATTGGAGTTTTTAATTTTAGTTCTGCTTGAGTTTCCCTTCTTTACACACAGATTAGGATTAAATGTGAAGTATTTAATGTGGTGCCTGGACCCTGGCACAACTTGGTATTTTTTGCTGGGTGGGATCTTCTGACACTGGGACATGAAACTCGTTTATCGATTGTGTCTCTTTTTGATAGATAATTTTGTAGACTTTTATTAGGCCAAATATAAATTATCTTTCGAAGAAGTCCAGGCAAGTAAGTTTGCTGTGCTAAAAGTTTTCCACAGCGCATTTTGTACTGGATGCTTCCTTTTGTGTGAGTGTTTTTTACAGGTGAGGTGGATTTGTAACCATTTCTAACCATCAGAGACCAGTTCTTGGCCTCTGCGCCTCTGACTTCTCTGGGCAACTTTTTGACCGTGTTTTATTAGACTTAGAACTAGGATATCTGTATTCCCACTCCTTTGCATCTTAGGAAATTGGTGTTCTGTGGAAAAAAAAAAATAGAAAAGTGAGTGCCATGCTTATCTTTGGAAAGAAAGGAAGAGTTACGTCACTTGCGTGATACTTATGTCTCTTTACTGGGGCAGGATTTGAGCTTGGAAGCCTTGCTGAAGGGCTGCATCAACCTTTTCTTAAGTGCCTTACCTTCTTAAAAGATAAAAAGAACTAGACCCTGATATCTGCCAGCATTTTTTTCTCCTTGCTTCCCTTTCATGGGTTGGTAGTTCTGTACTGAAAAACAGACGACTCTGGAGTACCAATTTAGATGCTCCATGAGGTTTCCACATGAATCATGATCGTCTGTGCCTGGGGGTAAGACTGCTGCCGTGCTGTGTTTTCTCACCTAAAGCCCATAAAAGCTGAGATTCAGAAGCCCAGGGAGTTGACAGAAAGAAAAATCCCCCAAGGGCTATTAAAAGTTACCACCTCTGGCTTGAGGAATCCATGAGCTGCGAATTGCTGGAGGCTCGCAGAATGTCATTACGTTTTCCTTGCTCTAATGCTCTTCCCCAGCAATCTGCTGCTGGTCGCAGTCAGAGACACACTTGGGCTCTAGATAAATATTTAATGTTACCTCGTATCACCTCTCCTATGCTCTTAACTTTGAGCTGTTCACCCTGTGTCTAATCCTCCTGAAAGAGAACAGTCCCTGAAGGGTGCGGGCGGCTGCTGGAGGATGGAGGGATGTTTTCATGATGCCAGCAGCAGCTGTAAATTGCCTGCGAGGCTGATGTCAGGTGTGGAGAGAGCATCACTAGATGATGGTGTGTCGCTATGATAATGCGTGTTGAGGATGCACTAGCACGTCATCTTGGACATTCCTGCCTGCTGGTGTGGCTGTTTGAGGGGTAAGTACTTGAGAATGATTTTTATTACTTCATTGCTCTCAGTAGTTCAGTTTAAGTAACGCTTTTGGTCATTTGGTTTTTATGCACTTGAGAACACATATGTTGCTGTTCTTGATCACATTAATGGAGGGTTATTTAATGGTTGATTAATTGGGAGCTTGCTAGAAATGGGAATTGTAGAGCAGATGGTTGTTATTTCTGAAGCAAAACAGAGTTGCTTCAGTTGGAAGCATCACAATGTTCTGTGCTGGGAATGAATAAGGGTCTGGGCGTCTTCATCCCACACTGCCGGTGTGCAGAGGGGATGCTGGGCAGACTCCTCCTGAGCCTGCCCAGCTGTGTCTCTGCCTGTACACACGTGTTTGTGTCATGTGGTGCGTACGGCTGCTTTTCCACACACAAAAGTGAGGTAAGTGGACATGATTTCTGAAGTGATATGCTTCTCCAAAGCTTGATGCTTGATGGGGATGTGTTGTCTGCATTCAAGATGCCTGTGGATGAAGTAGCTCTCACCTTCACTGACATAAAGATGTACCCCAGCTCTACGAAGTCTGCCTCTCACCTTGTATACAAGGTGTTCTGGCTTGGCTGGGTCACTGGCTTTAATGGTTTCCCCTTAGAGCATGTTCCCCCAGTGCATCAGATCAGTACAGTGCACTCCAAGCTCCTGCTGATGTTGTTGGATCTCAGTGACCGGGTACGGGGAGGTAACAAGCAAATGCAGAGGTGGAGCACTCTGTTCCCTCCTTGTCACTAGTCTCTCCAACTTGACATTTTTATTGTATTCTTCAGCTCATTTTACACTCCTGGCTGTTTGTCTTTACCTACTAACTTCCACCACTGTCATAAAGTCACAAATCCTGGAAGAATATTTGGTCTACATATCATTTCTATTTTGCTTATAACTTTGACACATTAATGAACACAAATGGTAACGCTGCTGTTGAATGCTTTTTTCAAAATTCACCTGCCCCTTCTCCCTTGCTGTCTTCATTGCATGCAATGACATGAGTATTTCTTCTGGGAGGCCTCTCTTAATCCCATTACGTCATCCAGAGTTGTGCTAGCTCAACTATTTGTGAGGCTGAATCGTGAACCAGATCAAAGAATCTACCAATGTTAAAAACCAAGTGGTACAAAACCCCACAAGCATTGAGTCTGGTCCTTGCAGACACATGGTCCAACCAGCACAAATAGAGGAGCAGCAGAGGTGCGGGAGCGAAGGGCAGGTCAAACCAGTTCAGGTCTTGAAATGCTTATGAACTAATTCCCTCTACTTTGGACTTAGAATCATAGAATCATTTAGGTTGGAAAAGTCCAACTGTTAACCTAGCACTGCCAAGTCTACCGCTAAACCATGTCCCTAAACACCACATCTACATGTCTCTTGAATACCTCCAGAGACAGAGAGTCCACCACTTCCCTGGGCAGCCTGTTTCCAGTGCTTGATAACCCTTCTGGTGAAGAAATATTTCCTATTATCTAATCTAAACCTCCCCTGGTGCAACATGAGGCCATTTCCTCTCATTCTATCACTTCTTGCTTGGGAAACGAGACCGACACCCACCTCACCACAACCCCCTTTCAGGTAGCTGTAGAGAGCGATGAGGGCTCCCCTCAGCCTCCTCCAGACTGAACACCCCCAGTTCCCTCAGCCGCTCCTCATCAGACTTGTGCTCCAGCCCCCTCACCAGCTTCGTTGCCCTTCTCTGGACACGCTCCAGCACCTCAATGTCCTTCTTGTAGTGAGGGGCCTAAAACTATAAAATATAGTTTTTATACTCACCAGCGCCGAGTACAGGGGCACAATCCCTGCCCTGCTCCTGCTGGCCACACCATTGCTGATACAGGCCACGA
>NW_010559527.1:45611-46856 GCF_000687285.1 Phaethon lepturus | reverse complement strand
GTGTTCAGCCGGCTGTTAACCAGCACCGCTGGGTCCTTTTCCGCTGGGCAGCTCTCCAGCCCCTCCTCCCCAAGCCTGGAGCGTTGCATGGGATTCTTGTGACCCAGCACTGAGCCCTGTTGAACCTCATACCACTGACCTCAGTCCATCTGTCCAGATCCCTCTGTAGAACCTTCTTACTCTCAAGCAGATCAACACTCCTGCCCAACTGGGTGTCATCTGCAGACTTACTGAGGGAGCACTCAATCCTCTCATCCGGATCATTGATAAAGATATTAAACAGAACTGACTCCAATACTGAGCCCTGGGAACACCACTTGTGACCGGCCGCCAGCCGGATTTAACTCCATTCACCACAACTCTCTGGGCTTGGCCATCCAGCCAGTTCTTTACCCAGCCAAGAGTAAACCTGTCTAAGCCACAAGCCACCAGTTTCTCCATTAGAATGCTGTGGGAGACGCTGTCAAAGGCTTTACGAAAAGTACTTGTAGACAACATCCACAGCCTTCCCCTCATCCACTAGGCGGGTCACCTGGGGGAGCCGGTATCAAAGGCTTTACTAAAGTCTAAGTAGACAACATCCACAGCCTTTCCCTCATCCACCAAGTGAGTCACGTTGTCATCGAAGCAGATCAGGTTAGTCAAGCAGGACCTCCCTTTCATAAACCCATACTGACTGGGCCTGACTGCTGGTTGTCCTGTACGTGCTGCCTGCCGGCACTCATGATAACCATCACTGCTCCATAACCTTCCCCGGCACTGAGGTCAGGCTGACAGGCCTGTAGTTCCCCAGATCCTCCTTCTGGCCCTTCTTGTAGATGGGCATCACATTTGCTAACTTCCAGTCAGCTGGGACCTCCCTGGTGAGCCAGGACTGCTGAGAAATGATGGAAAGTGGCTCGGTGAGCACTTCCACCAGCTCATCCAGCCCCATAGACTTGTGCGTGTCTCAGTGGTGTAGCAGGTTGCTAACCATTTCCTTTTGAATTATGGGGCTTCATTCTGCTCCCTGTCCTTGTCTTCCAGCTGAGGGGGCTGGGTATCTTACTATTAAAGACTGCGGCAAAGAAGGCACTACATACCTTAGCCTTTTCTTCATCCTTTGTCACTATTTCTGCCCCCCGCCCTGCATCCAGACAGAGCTTCTCCTTAGCCCTCCTTTTGTTGCTAAAGTATTCATAGAAACATTTTAAACTGTCTTTTATGGCAGTAGCCAGATTAAGTTCTCTCTGGGATTTGGCCCTT
>NW_010559527.1:14761-45440 GCF_000687285.1 Phaethon lepturus | reverse complement strand
CTGAACCCTCTCCTTACTTCTCAGAGAATCAAAAACTCTTGTCGTTTCGTGATCACCGTGCCCAAGACGGCCTCCAGCCATCACATTGCCCACAAGTTCTTCTCTGTTCACAAACAACAGGTCCAGCGGGACACCTTCCCTATCTGGCTCACTCACCAACTGTGTCAGGAAGTTCTCTTCCCTCAGTCGAGGAACCTCCTGGACTGTTTCCTCTCTGCTGTATTGTATTTCCAGCAGACATCTGGTAAGTCAAAGTCTTCCACGAGAACAAGGGCTAGCAATTGTGAGACTTCTCCCAGCTGCTTATAGAATATTTCGTCTGCCTCTTCATCCAGGTTGGGTGGTCTGTAACAGAATCCCACCATAATATCTGCCTCGTTGGCCTTCCCCCTGATTCTTACCCATAAGCAGTCAACCTCATTGTCACCGTCATCAAGCTCTAGACAGCCAAAACACTCCCCAACATACAGGGCTACCCCACCGCCTCTCCTTCCTTGCCTGTCCATTCTGAAGAGCTTATATTGCAGCACTCCAGTTGTGCGAGTCATCCCACCATGTTTCCGTGGTGGCAACTATATCATAGCTGTGCTGCACAATGGCTTCCAGCTCCTCCGGTTTGCTGCCCATGCCGCGTGCACCGGTGTAGATGCACTTGAGCTGGGCTATTGATCCTGCCGCCTTGCTGGGGGGAGAGGCCCTAATTCCTGTGTGACCATTCTTAGGCGCTTCCATGGTTTCTAACACATCAGTAACCCTTGTGTCTTTGCTGCCGCAAGGCGCTCTGTCCCCCGCCTCCACGTAGACGGCAGACCGAAGGATCTTCTAGCACGCCATCCCCCAGACATCGGCGTGCCACCCCCCAGGCTTATCTTGTTGCTTTCAGAGGAACCAACTGCCATAAACTTTACTGGAGGATGAGGAGATTAAATTCTACTCTCAAGTCATCCTCCTTTCTGTGCTTTCTTACCAACTTTTTATCTTTTGGTCTCCACTGATGGGTTATTTTTGTCCATTTTTGTTTGCTCTTCCTTCATCATCCGTGTAACAAAGAGCAAACATTATTTGGATGTTTGAAAATACAAGATGAAAAATCATACTTCTGAGTTCTTTTCAAGTCTAACACTGAAGTATGTTAAAACAGTGCAGTCTTTGCAGGAGGAATCAAGCATTATGGGGGAGGTCAGTTGGCCCTGACGGTCAGGATGGCCAGCTCCAGGTACTCTACTTGAGGCTTTTGCTTTTTGAGCCCATCGGTATGAAATTGCGACCTTTTACCATGCTGTTCATTCACGGTTCCTTGATTTTTTACTAAATGTATTAAACCATGCTGCTTTATTATTGCCTTGAGGGACCTCACATAATTGTTTTGTTTTTTCATACCTAAATTTCAGTTCTTTTATTAATGAAAGAATGAAGGGTTACATTATGAAAACATTAATACAAAGCAGCTGCTCTTTCATGTTTTGTAAAGGTGAATTTCTCTCTCAATACGAGACAGATAATCTTTTCTTTAGGTATGAGGTTACTCCCCCAAGTTTTCTTTTCTTTGGGTTTTGTGGGTTTTTTTTTGTTTAGCTGCAGTTGTTCTGCAGCCTCCACCACATATGGCATGTATTGCTGCTGATGGAATGAAATTGCTAATAAGAAAAATAGACTGAAGTGCCCGCAAGAAACTTTATGTGCACCAAAGTTCATCTCGGATATAATGTTGTTCCCAGATGTGTGCGTATGTCTGTCTTGGTGGTGGAAGTCGTGTGAAGCGGACTGTGCCCTACAGATTTGGGAGTCTCTTTCTACTTGGTGTTGGTAGTGATGTAGGTTCCTGTTGGCATATTGAATAAGAAGTAGTACGACTGTAGAGAGTTCTAGGATTTATCTGGGGAGTTGGTTCAGTGCAGGATGAACAAATTACGTATGTCAGTAGGTCAGTGAGATAGCTTTTGTCTTTGAAACCAGATTCCTGGGCTTTCTCTGGTTGGAAAAGGTACGTGATATTCTGAATGTTGTGTTCGTGAAAATGCAGCTGTAGTAGAAATGGTCATCCTACATAACGTTGAGGAATGCAATGAAAGAGAGCTTGTAGGTTGGGACTAAAGCAGTAACAGAGCTCTGGGAATACAGAAAATGGGAAGATGTTACTGTAGAGAAGTGTGAAACTTGTTAAGTCTTTGTGCCAGCTCCTTCTTCTACAGTTCTGACCAATGCACTGATCCCTCATGATCTTCAAAGCAAAGTCACAGAAATGCTTTTGTTATAGCTACGTTTTCACGATGTGGTTTGTCAGGTGTTCACAGAGAAAGCGTTTTGTTTTTCTAGGTCCTGCTTTGCTGCTCACCAGTGATAACATCAAACAGCGACTTGGTTCTGCTGCTCTGGATAGGTAACTGCCCTCATTATTATTTCCAAAAACATGCAGAAAGATACTATGCTGGTCTTACAAATATGTGTGTTAGAACACAGGATTTTATTCCCACATATTGTGCTTTCTGATCGAGGTGTTCAAGACGACATTTCTAAGAGTATTTGGTTTAAATGTGGGTGGGTTTTTTTCCATAGTTACATTCTTACTTGTGAAATTGGAAAAGCTGAATTGGTCCAGGTGGGTACTATGCCCTCATTCTTAGGGATGCCGTGGAAGCCTTACTGAAGTTAGGCATCGTTGCATCGTCTTTCCTCTTGTGTATATATTTAATGGTATAAATAACGGAGAAATAAAGAATGCAGGAGCCTAGAAGGGTGAGCAGATAAGTTTCTTAGACTGGATGCAAGTCTCTGATGCCCTTCAGATTTTGTGCCTGATATGTAAGATTTCTCTCTACTCTGTCAGGAGCTGTGATATAAACCAGTTTGGATCTGTTGGTTTGTTTTGTTTGTTTTTCTCTTTTCTGTCCCCAGTATCCATGAATACCGGCTAACTAGCTGGCTGGGACAGCAGGAGGATATTCACCGTATTGTACTCTACCAGGCAGACAGCACCCTTACTCCCTGGACTCAGCGCTGCATCCGGCAGGCTGACTGCATCTTAATTGTTGGACTGGGAGACCAGGAGCCTACTGTTGGAGAGGTGTGGAAATAGCTCCCTCCTGTATCTGAAGTGTTAACAGTCCAAATCAAAGAAAGTTGTTTCGTAGTCATGAATTTTCATGGGTTTAATAGCCAGTGAAGCATAAATAATGAAATATTCCTGAGAAATGTGTGTTATAAATAGAGGATCCTCACTGAGTTCTTCTTCTGAGGTGGCAAGTTGTATGTTGAAGTATTTCTAGCTAGGTTCTTCTCCTCTAAAGCGCCGTTTTGGCCAATAGTAAATCAAAAGCCAAACTGCTTTGAACCTTTGCGTTTCTGTGCAGAATTTCTTTGCAGGATCTCCAGATAGAGAGAGAAATTCTTTTCTGCCTGGATGGAATTCATGGTGTGTGTGTAGGAGAAAGTAGATAGAAATTATATTGTATGAATAATTTAATGTATTTTATTACAGATTGTAAGCTGCTGGGGTTTTTAAACTCGTACGATCTATCTTTATTTTTGATATTTTACTGCCAAAGTTGTTTGCCCAGGCACATAAATTCTGCAAGAAATTTAAAAATGAGGTCACAAGTGCGTTTTTTAGGATTGTGAAGTGCTGAGTCTGACCTCCAAAGAGCCTGGGACTGTTACCACCTGCAGCGTTCTTGTGTGTCACTTTGTGTTGGTTCTTCATGACTGTCTGTGGGAGGCAGGAAGCACAGTAAAGGCAAGTCTCCATCAGTTGCCTAAAGCAGCAAAAAAATAAAAACAAGGAATGCGAGGAGGAAAGAGCGGTCTGATTGCAAGTGAAAAAACAAGCTGAACGTTTGTAGGCTTAAATGTGACTTGGGAAGCGATCTCATTTTGCATGAACAGCGTGTGCATTTAATCGTCCATGTTTTAGGTAAAAAGCGTTCATTTTTAAGCATTCAGGTTTGAATCCTTGTTTGATTTTAGAGTTCTGTATGCCATGTAAGCCCACAGCTGACAGTATAGTTTGAGGCTTGTTAGTGTGCGAAGTTGTCTGCAGGTTCAGATAGGAATAAGGGTCAGATGTGGATATATATGTGTGTGGATATTTGTATTTCACAATACAGTATTCCGTTAAACTGATGCTGGAGCAGTAAATACCTGACACCCCCACTCCTTTGGTGTGTATCATGTGCTGTAGCTGGAGAAAATGCTGGAGAACACCGCGGTCCGAGCCCAGAAGCAGCTTGTCCTGCTCCACAAGGAGGATGGGCCTCTCCCTTCCCGGACTGTGGAATGGCTCAACATGCGGAGCTGGTGTTCTGCTCATCTTCATCTCCACTGTCCACGCAGAGTTTTTTCCAAAAGAAGCCTGCCCAAGCTGGTAAGAGATTCCTGCTTTGGTGGCAGGTCCCTTGGCTGTAGTACTTCACTTGTAATCTATGTATCAAAAGTAATCTGATATAATGATACTACGTGATATTCTGATGTGCAAATGACTGTTACGCAGATAGCGTTCTCTTTAAATCTGTTTGGCCTCAATTTACGGATACCCTTAGGTATCCGTAGGTATATACCTTATACTGTTAGGTATAAGGATACCGAAAGGTATCCTTATGTATAAATCCTTACCTTTAGGGATAAGGGGCTCATGTCGTCTTTGTGGATGCATACTTAGCTTGGCTTAGGACAGTAAATACTATCTCAAGGTCATGTTGATAGGTGTGTACATGTGGTAGAATCCTCCTCTTTGGGAGGATCCCTATGTTTGCAAAAACCATGCTAAAGGTAAAGCAGAGACAGACTTGGGATGCTTCCCAGTAACTTCAAATCCTTGTCAAGAAATAAAAATAGCTCCAAAGAAAATCCTATGATGAAATTCTCCCCGATACTGTGAGAGTATGAGAGCTGCGTAGGATCACTAGCACTGCTTGGACAGTTCGTTAAGCGTCTTTTCGCTTGAAGAACAGCTATCCCCTTTTCAACAGTATATTGTTGGCTGGTAATGTAGAGTCTACCCTGCCTTTAGAATGACCGTCTTCTGCCTCTCTTCTGCAGATAGAGATGTACGAACGTGTATTCCAGAAACCACCAGACCGTCACTCTGACTTTTCTCGCCTGGCTCGTGTTCTGACGGGAAATGCCATTGCGCTGGTCCTTGGGGGCGGAGGAGCAAGGTAGGTGGCTTATCCTGGGCACCCTGGTGCGTTGCTGCCAGATCCTGGAGCACCGCTGCCACTGGGCTGCAACGGATTCGTCAGGATAACAGGCGTCCCATAAAATCAGCACAGTTCTGTAAGCAGCATTTGGGGGAGATGTTGAGGAGTTGCTTTTGTTACAGAAACTTAACTTGCTGTCTGGGTTTGTGCTTGGATTTCTGCAGAAAGAACATGAGTGTTTGTGACATCTTGAGACCTCTATTAAGTTGGGCTTAATACCAGGAGCTGACCAGGGCACTAAATATGACTCTTCTTTCTTCTTCTTTTTGTTGGCCTACACTATGGATTTTTATTTTCCCTTATGGATTCTTATATTAGAAAATGGCTCACAATATTTCAAAGGCCCCCAAAGCTCTTCAAAGTTTGAGCAGCAAGAGGAGTTATGTCCTCTAATGGGCAAATGTTCTCTTCTTTATAATCGCCCAAAACCCCAGGTACCGATACACTTCTGACAGCCATGCTTTGCAGAAAGATTGTATTTTTGCAGACACAGAGGCAAGGTGTGTGCTGAACACTCAATTACAATTCCATCTGAATTCCTGGTAAGCTTTGGAAATAATTTATTAGTGACACTTTTCTTTGGAATACGTTTTTACTTTGAGAGTTTTATGTTGAGACAGACACAATTTAGTAGCCCTTTGTCTCAAGAGAGCGCTGCCTTCGTTGTCTTCACTGTGTTCTTGAAGCCCTTCTTTAAAACAGTGCTTTGAAATACTCCTGTCAAAAAAAAAAAAAAAAAAAAAAATTGCACATAGTCTGTCTATTTAAATCCATGGAAATATCACATTTTTGTCTTTGGGCCAGTGCGTGCTTTGGGGGGAGTATTTGCTACGGTAAAGGTTAGAGCTCCTTTGTGACAGCTTGTTCTGATTAGTCACTTGATGCTGAGACAGCCAGCGCTGCGGCTGTTGCCTTGAGTGTCTGCAAAGATGCCTTTATCCTGCTTGTTTTCAGTTTGCTCACCTAAGGTGATTCCAGTATTTCATTTCTGAGATAAGTACTATCCTGTGGAGACAGAAAGTAAAGCAGGGGAGGGGAGCTTCTGCTTAATCTGGGTATCTCAGGAGGCTTTTAATCGACTGGTGCAAAGAACTGGTGGTGTTTTGGTTTGGGTTGGGTTTTTTTGTTACAAGCTATCGGATATCTCTGTCTTTACTGAAGCCTGTGTCATGCTAAAATATGTGCACTTCTGTATTTCTGGCAGCACACTTTGCTCCTTCCCTTCCTTTCTTCCTTCTGTAAACACTGCTGTAATTTTTGCCAAACTATTTATTTTTTGTTCTACTACTTAATTTGCAAGCTCCCACCTGCTGTTTTTCAAGAGCAGAGGTAAGAAAGAGCAGGATTATTGAGCCTGTTTGGTCCTTGTTGTCCTCCACCGCAAATCTGAACCGCTGCACTTCTGCTGTCTTGGCTTTGGGATTTCTGGATGCGCACCACCCGTTCAGCAATGTGACCATGTCCCATTAGCCATTAATTTGCTCATTTCTGCATCTGTGCAATATGGACGACTTTAGGAGGATTAAAGGGCAGAATGGACAAATGCCATAATTTTCTTCTTTCTCTGACACCCTATTTATGTCATGGACTAAAACGCTTCCTCTGGGGGTTCATGCTGGCACATGGATGGTGTGAGCATTGTGTTTTCAGTGGAAAGATACAGGATACTATTTCTGTAGCTGAATCGTCATCTAAATTGTGGTTAGATGAAAGATTTGGATTTCTTAAAAATTTGTTTTCGAAATGAAAATATAATTAAGACTTAGGGGAAAGGACAAAGTTACTCAGAACTCCGTAAAAATCTGCCTTTGGAAGGTTCGCAAGTCAAAGTTCGTTCTTGGGTTCCCATCACTACTAACAAGGGAACTCCAAGGGATTATGCACCAGCTACTTAAAATCATCCTGTGATTAAAGCCCATTCCAGCTAAAAACATCATGATGGGTTGCTGCGCAGGCTCTTCGTGGTTCGTGTAGCCTTGGGATAATATGCTACGCAAAGTAACCTCCTGTCTTGTTCTGGAAGCGTGGATCATACTGGTCACAAAAACCAGAGAGAACTGATAGTTACAGGCTGCTGGCTGGTGGTTATTTCTGTTACAGGTATTGTGTTCTGTGACTCCAATAATATCAATTATTGTTATTTCGGGAATGTTTGTCTGGCTTCCCAGTGACGGTCAGTTTGGGAAGGTTTTACCAGAGCAGCCTCCTAGTAATTATCTTTGTGGTTTGTGATGACAAAAGGCTCATAGGAACTAAAGGTTTTCCTTCTCTTGCAGCTATAAAAATAAAACAAATCGAAGCAATACAGTTCCGAAATTATAGTGTTTTGCTTTTGTTGAGTGCTAACTCAATTTCAGTTAGAAACATTGTGGTGTTTGAGGGAGGGAAAGGGGATCTGCGTTTGGAAAATAAATACCTTTGAACTGTAGTTGCAAGAATAATGAACAAAGGCATAAACCCTTCCATACATCATTCTCATGACCTTTAGCCATTCCACGTACAGCCCACACTTTCTTTGGTTTTCTATAGTTGTCTTAGCAAAGTTGTTTGAAAACTAAAGTCTATGGGGAGTAAATAATGAATACAGAAGTATCTGGGAATACCTAGGGCTTTGGAAAAAAAATAAAGGGTCGTGCTGTTTCAGAAGACTGGCTTAAGCAAAACTGTGATGACAAGCTTTTGTTGTGGATTATAATGTCATGATTCCAGGAGTGAATTTGGTTCAACGTGCCTATTCCACATAGGCATAGTGGGAAAATACAAAGCTTTAGACCTGTTCCTATTTGGCTATTTTGATAGGAAACTGTATTTGCAGTAACACACGTGTGGTACAAATGTGATGTGCATAAGATGCACTTACTGAGAAGGAAAGAACTATCGTTGAAAGATATTACTTGCCTTTTTCGGATGTGCTATCTAAAGTAAGGCATAATAATCAGCCACACGTTCATGCTGAGAGTGAATGCACGTGGGGCCAGAGACCTTTACCGTCTGGTACTCGTGGGGTCGGCGCGTCCTGCCCCGTCCCTGCTACGTGGTGCGTGGGAAGACGGGGCTCCGCAGCACGCCGTGCCTTTCCCTTCTCTCCACGGCCCTTTCCTCCAGGCAGGGCGTTTAAGCCTTCCCTGAGGAGCTGCTGTTGAAGGATATTTGTAGCTATTTCATCAGGGCATCTTTTCTTTTCTCCTTTTTCCAGGTAGTTTTCTCCTCAAACTTGTTATTTCACCTCAGCTCTTGATACGTCACGTATTTTTTTTCCACAGCTCGTTCTTGCTGACTCTCTTTGACTCAGACTCACACCTTTTCATTTTGGACAGTTGGCCTGTTTCATCCACTTGTTCTTTCTGCCTTTTCTTCTTTGCTTTCAGCTCTGGCCCTCTGAAAAGGGAGGATAAAAGCAGCAGCACAAGAGAAGCGAGTTATGCTTGCCTTGTTATGGAGATATTTGTGTCCGGTGAACCCACCCGTCGCCCGGTCTGTCTGCCCGTGCTCCTGGAGCCGGTGCCATGTGCAGGGTGCTCGCGCTCCGTGCCCTTCGGGAAGGCCAGATGTGCGGGTCCATCTCCCACTCGGTCACTTATTGGGTGCTGCGCTGAGCCTGACTTGGGTCTCTGTGCTCCTTAAAGCCTGGCTTTATCTTCTGATTCGATGGCTTTACCCAATGATGAAAAGATCAGACGGGCGCCCGAGAGGCAGATCTCATAATTGTTCTGCTCTCGGGAGATCACGTTTGCCTTCTGCGCTCTCAGGGTTTGACTCCAAGACGCTGATTCCACAAAGAATAAAACGTGTTTTCATTCAACTGTCATCCCTGCTTGTCGTCTTTAGATCTGCCCTTCAGTTCCTGTCTCAGTCTTTGCTTTCAAGTCCTCTCTCAAAGGACCTATTGCGAAAAATATAGTTTGCCAACTGCTTCTACCATACTGTGGGGTGTCCTTATTTGTCAACTTAACAGAAATGCACTTGGCCTTGACATGATTCTCAGACCGTGCAGTGAGCTTCAGGGCCGCACTGCATTTTGCAAATGGACTATTGATAGCAATGTTTAAGGTTGCTCTCGGTGGTTTATAATGGGGTACAGGTATCCCCGTCATTTGTTATCTCTATCTCACAGTGCTTAAAATTCGCAGTAAACAGAGGGCTGACACCTTGAAAAATGTGTAAAAATCAGATTCTGATTCTTTGAAGTATTCAAAAAACGTAGTCTGATAAAAAAACTTGTTCTGAAGTAAATTATGAAACAAAATTCTTGCTAAAACCATTGTTCTTCATTCTGACCTTGGCTAGGATGGTTCTGAAAGAGCAACAACAGCCTCTCCGAGGTGCTTGTGGTGTCATGGGTTACTGCAGCTATTGAGGGTTAAATCACTTCACTGGTGTTCAACTCCTGACATCGCACGGGCTTGAGCAAATGGCTTAAATGCTTATAACTTGTGTTCTCCTTTTGTAAAACGAGGCATTTGGCATCTGTGCAGGTCACCGTTTGTAAATTGCTCTGAAGCACTTGCATGGAAAAGAAGTATGAACTATTACCACTAGGAATTGTTTGGCATTTTAGGAGGGTTTCGTTGTTTCTAAATGTATATGGATTTATGCTTTTGTCTCACGGGTTGGATGTGGTGGGGGAATTTGCTTGAAACCTAACATTATTATGATGAAGTTAACTCTCTTTCAGTGTGCACTGGCTGAGGAATAACAGGCTGCTGGTAACCCTGTTCCTGTTGTCCGAGTACAGTGCCAAGACACGGTCAACATTTTTGCAGGGGCTGCTGAGATTTGAGGGCACCCTTGCCCGTTCTGGGCAGCCAAGAGCCCCCACAAGCAAACCCTGTCGTCCCCAGCGCCAGCTGCTGTCTTCTCCCCCGGTGCAGAGATGCTGTAGCAGAGGGCTCTGGTGGAAGCCAGCAGGTTCCTGAGGAGCTGCCTCTGAAACCGAGCCTGTAGGATGTGCCAGCTCCTAATCCACCCGGGGGTGCATTTGCTTTCCTGGTACCATGGGAGGGTTAATGGCTGGACGTGGTGATGCCTGACCTTGTAGAGCTGATGCGGGTGCCAGCACCCTCCCCAGGCAGGCGAGCAGCCTTCGCGCAGCGGGGAGCGGCGGTCAGCGGTGCTGGGCTCTGCTTGGCTTTGGCGGGGATCCCTGCCTCCAGCTCGGTGTCTGGCAGTCCCGTACGGAGCCGGTCTGGCACAGATTGGGTCCTTCTGCACTCGGTTCACACCGTTTCCTGATTTTTACTTCTGCAACATAAGAGTGAGGATTTTTTGCAATCCTTGTTCTTTCTTTTTCTCTCCCCCTAATACAGTCAGGCAGCATCCATGAAATTCATGTTTAATTTCCGATTGCTTGCTCAAGATACTGAGATGGCGTGTAAGGACTCTGCTTCCCTTTTACATAGTGATACAGGCCGTGAAGAATACGCACCACTAAAAGGATCCCATTCCTCATCCTAATATTGCTGTAAAGGGTGTCAGGAAGTGGAACTGAAATATGAGAGAAACTTGAAAAATGCCGCTTCTTTTCTTTAAAATGGAAGAATAAAGCTTACCGTCCAGCATCTGCAGTCCGTCACTGGCCAGTAATGGCTGATGAAGCAAGATTCCTGCAGTATGGAAACATCCGAAGGATATGAAGGAGGCTGAACCTGCTTTGTGTCATAAAAAAACCCCCCTTGAATACTTGAGATATCCTTCCTCCAGTTCCCTTTCTTCAAAGTAATCCCTTTGTACACCAGGCCAAATCTGTCTTTTGACATTTGGAAGGGCAGAGAGTCGGCAGCCCTGAGGTTAATCCTCGTGGCCTTTGCATTCATCAGCCTGCGATCTTCACCGTCCCTCACGCGTGGTTAGCTTGCCGCTGCGGACGGTGCGCGTTTCGGAGGAAAGGAAGCTATTTGATGACCTGTAATATGTTTTTGTGTGCGTAGATAGATACCTGTATCTCAGTGCACAGTGGAGCTGTAATTTTTCTTTTTTATACTCCTTTTTGAAGATCAGGCTGATGTATGGGAGCTTCAGAGCTTGTAATTATTCATGTAGGTGTTTGGGGAAGTGGCCCGTGCCCTGCATATTTGTGCTCTTGTCATGAGTAGAGCATCCATCGCCACGTGCAGAAAAAGCAAACCGAAATCTCAATTCCAGTGTCAGCCACGCAGTCAGGCTCCTGGATTCCCTCTGTCTTTCAGAAAGCAGATTTGATTTCAGGGCAATAGCCGGGAGCTAAAATAAAGAAGAGTCTAAACTCTTTATCCTTAAAGATAAAATTACGCCTTTGACTTGGTGTTTCACTTTCTGTGCTGCTTCGTAAGAGGCTGAAGGAGAGTGATAAGGTATGTGGGCTCTTCCTTGGAAAAGATGATGTTAGCTTATGTGTGGATACCTAATTTGAGTCTTATCCAGGTCAGCCCTAGCGTATATTGTTTGAACAAACAAAACCCGAGTCCTAAAAATAAAACAGTGAGTTCTGAGTATTTGCTTTTGTTGAGGGAAAACCTCGTGAGACGTGGCTGTGAACTCGTATTGAAGGCTTCAGACTTTGCAAGTGGTTGGTAATAGACTGCAGCGTAATTGCTCCTAAGAGGTTTTGTTTTGATTTCTTCGGGGACGGACCATCTTGTGTATTGCCCAAGAGCTCAGGCGTATTAATTGTGTTTGTGCATTGGTTCAAAATTCTGTCTCAAAGTGCAGTTGTCTTAAACAGGGACAGAGCCACGTGGCTGTTACCAGATCGGAATGCTAATTGCTTGGTCAGTTGTGTAATAGTTGGGTCATCACATGCACATAAAAGCATGTTCATGTGGCTTGGCACCCATGTAATGCTTAATGATCTGATTTTTCTTTTTCCCATCTGTAGCACCTACGTAATTGCTCATTTGCTGCCATTTGCCATGGAGGTTGAAGATTTTAATGGCTTCTATTAAATCCTCCGAGCAGCAGGAGCTTGGGAGCCATCTCCTTCAAAGTTATGACTTGCAATCAAATTTTTTTTTTCAGTGGTTCACTTGGACTGTCCTGTCCTGATCGCCAGTCTTCAACCCACCAAACTCATTTATTCATAGCAGTGCTTTGATGTACGGATGAAATTAAACAAGGTGGTGGAGTTATGATTTAACTCTTGTTATCAGCTGAAAAAAAAATGTGTGTGGTGTTACGGAGCTGCAGGTTTGAGGGAGCACTTTCCGTGTAGCCGTCATAATGCTCTGTTGGGAAGTCCACGTGCTTTCAAGAAGATGGTAAAGCTGTGATTTTTAAGAATCTCTATCTAACCTTATCTGGGCAATGAGCTTTCCTGTTAAGAAAAAGGAGATTGGAGAAGCTGTGAGTAAAACCACAGTTAAATTCTTTAAAGAGAATGGTTCTGACTTTTATTTCTGCAGCTTCTGTGCTTAAAAAGGGTTCTTCTAAGACTTTTCACAATTAACTCTCAAAGGGGTGGGGAAAGGAGGGGGAGATATATTTGTTTTACAAAGAAATTATCTTTCTTTGCAGATAGCTGAATTGTTTTTTGGCTTAGAGTAAGAGACAGGATTTTGTTTGCCTTCCCCAAGCAGGGAGTGACGGGGGGGTGCAGTTTGCCACCCAGCCTCTCTCCCCTCCGTCCTCCTCCTCCACACACCGGAGCATGCTGCTGGCTGGTGGGATCAGAAAACAAAAACCCTGGTGCATTTTCTGATTTACTTTTATTCTGGTTTTATTTTGTGGTTTTTCTCCCCTCCAATGGCTGGCTTACGTATCCCTTCACACCCCGGGACTGGGTAGATCTGACAGCCCTCCTGGAGTAAATTTTGACTCATTTACTTCTGTGTCAGGCACAAATCTCTCTGATTAGAGTTTGTTCTAAAGTGAGCATATAGGGCAGAAACAGGATCAGTGCTAAAAGGACACTGTATTTGGGTTTTCTTGCAGGAAGGTAGTTTCACTGGGGTTGTGATAAATAGGAGTTGCTTTTTCTTCCGAACGTGCGTGCGTAGCCCTGAGCGCGCAGGGTTAACGCGCCGTCTCTAGAGCGTAAAAATGGCTCCTTAGCTCTGAGTTGAGATAGTGGGAATCTGGGGGCAGAGCTAAGTGGGAAGATGAAACAAGGCAGTTGCTAATGGAGGGGAAGACAGGAAGAATTCTCGTCTCTGGATCAATACGTGTGTAACTGGGGTCAGTTTTAAAAATGGGCAGTGGAAGGGAGAAAGCTTCCTTCAGGGCAGCTGCCGGGAAGGATCCTGTTGGTAGCTGGATGTTGGGGTGAGAACCAGGTAATGTGGGATTATTCCCTCTATTTAGTTTAGAAATGGGGCTTAATTAATTAATGTTGTCTTGATTTGAAACTTCCTCGGAAGTGTGCAAGTAGTACAGCAGGAGCAGAAATGCAGCGGTCTGGTTTCTGTTTTGAGCAGACGGCTCAATCACTATAATTATTCTGGCAAATTTATGATACTGGGAAGTTTCATGAGCAGGAAAACGGAGAGATAATGTTATTGGAAAGATACAAGTATGATTAGTTCTCGAAGCGATGTCTGTATGTATTGTTGCAACTGCAAAGGATTGAAGGTGCCAAACTGGAGATAATACAGTTGCAACTTGTGGAAGACTTGCTTGATTTCTAAGTCAGTGGCTGTACCACTCAACATCGGGATTAGCAACAAAACGTGTACCAAAAAATGCTTCTTTTTACATAAAGAAGAAACTTCTCTTAATTTCACGTTTCCAGATACCACTCTATAGACACTTTAAATATAATGTCTCATCTTTCTCCCTGCTCCAATACCATGAGCACCTCCAGGATGACTCTAAGAAGGTATCTACCACCACCACTAGAAAAGAAGGTATTCAGATACAGCTACATCTGCTACACAACTGTTATCCATTAGTCTGAGACCCGCTAATTCAGTAACCAGCCCCAGTTTTGGGATCCCGGTCCGAGAAGTGCAGGTGAGCCCGCATGCCGTACCTGGCAGGGTTTCGGGATGTGCTGTCTGTTCCCGTGGCCTGGAGGCTCAGTCACCTTCAGGTTGTTTTTCTAGCACTTTCAAAGCAGCGTTGGGGGAATGGTTGCCCAACTCACCACTCTTGCACATCTTTAAAATGGATATAGTAAATACGTACTCATCTGCGCTTGCCCCGTAAGCTGGGTGATCTAACGACTGCTCGTAACGTGCTTTCAATCAAAGCTGTCATATGAAGGAAAAGTTGTTTTTATTTGTATAGCTTTGCTTCATCAGCAGTTTTAAGGTTATGAGGGAGCCTTAATTCAGTTTTGTTAGGCTCTAGTGCAGCTTAGTAAAGTCCCCTGGGCAATTTTCTACCTGCTTTGCTACTTAGCTACATCAGGAAGGTGGTGCGACAAGCCACGTGTCCTGCCCCGGGGAGGCTTTGGTTAGAGATGTGGTAGAGCTCTGCAGCAGCCATGACCTTAATCCTGTTTTTAACCAAAGGAAATAGCATCTCTTCAGTGCATTCAGAGAGATCTCCTTCATCCTGATCAGTGAATTAGGAGAAGAGGTGTGTGCTGGGGAGGCTGAATACCTGAGCTGTATGTCCTCTTCTGTTCTGAAACTGAAGTGGACCTTGGAGGTGTGCAGCATGATCACGCTGCAGCCTTGCCTTGCTGCTCCATTAGTCCCGGTCTGAAAAACGGGTGTCCCCTCTCTGCATGCTCACGGTATCGCGTTTGTTCTTCCTAACTCTGACAAGCAACATCTTATTGATCTGTTAAATGTGGCTTGTGGAGAAAATATTGTCTCTGTTTTTTTATTAATTGTATTTTCTTCAGCCCCCCCCCGAGCTGAGCACAGAGGACAGCCTGTACTCCTGCTGACACTTTAATCTGAACTGTCCTGCTGCATTTGCTTGCATCTTCCTGAGAGTCGTATCTAATCTGAGCTCTGGCAGGCACGTGTGGAGCAGACACATGCACGTCTTACAAGAGAATTTTTCTTTTATCTGGCCTTCGTGCATTACAGTCACGTGCCAGCGGCATTTCCCAGGGGATGAAAGCAAGGGCTTTTTTCAGGAGCAGGAATTTTCCTGCAAGACCTTCTGCCAGAAGTGCTTTGCTTGCTGTGCCATGTTATTTCAAGGAAGCACGTCTTCAACCCCAAAAATACTCTCCCTGCTTCGTGGTCATTTATTTGTGACCATTAGTAGTAAAGAAGAAATGGTGCTCGGAATTTAGGAAGTACTGCACCGCTTTGGGAGGCTTTTAAAGCCTGTTGCAAGCATGAGCTTGGTAAGCAGCGCGGTAAGCGGCACCGCGGGGCAGCCGATGCAGCGAGCGGCCCGTGGTTGCCTGGCTCGGATCAGGCTGTGAGGCAATGGCAGGGTGAAACCCCGGAGCGTGGCCCTTTATTTCCAGTTCCTCCTCGAGCCGGTCGGTGCTGTTTCTGCTCTCGCTGCGAAGGGCACTAAGTAATCAGGCCTGTCCTAGGAGTGATATATGATGGAAAAGAGTTTTTGTTAATATATAGACTCTGCACTTCCTGAGTAAATCTTTAGGTTCTGGTGCAAGTTATTTGAAAATAATCTTCTAAGTCATTTGTCCTTGGTGCCAGGAGTCCTTGTCACTGTCCTGGGGACGGGCGTTAATCCTGGCAGGGGAGATGCTCCATCCAGCTGCACCGTCAGGCGGCTTTAAGGCAAAGGACAGCTGCGTGCGCAGCTCCGGCCGCACACCGCATCCCCTGTGCGAGACGCTCCTTCCTTGTGTCTAGACGGACTCCCCTGTTCCTCCTTTCCTCTGGACATTCAGCTCTGTGTCAGCCAGGTAACCGGAGATTTTCCCCATCCCTTCTCCGCTCCACGCGAGTGCTCTGGCACTGGTCTGTACGTACAGCGTTGCCACAAGCAATGTCCTTTATACTCCGCTTGCTGGGGTGAAAAACTTGTGTTTTCACTCGTTGCCCTAAAACCCCTGTGAAACTGCCTGGTAGTACAAGAAACACAGAATCCCTGGGGTTTTTTTCTCTGCTAGTACTCTGACTGTTAGCCAGGAGCTAGATCCCTGTTTCAATTTCTTTTCCTCTTTAGTCGAAGTACGAGAGCTGCGCACACCGGCTGTCCGTGGTGCACCGGCAAGTCGTCGGTGAGCGGGATGCGTGCTGCCTGGCAAAGCGCTAGCTCCGGCCCTCAGCTTCCCTTGGCAGCCTGCCCACGTTCACGTTCACGTACACCATGAGCTGCGAAGAAGCGGCCAAGAGAGAACCAACAGCAAGGAGTTGTTGAAAAGTTTCATGGAGTAGCATTGCCGGGGTAATGATGGCCTAAAGCTGTAGGGAAGGGGGAAAACATTTAGGAAGAAGTAATGTCTTTAGGACTCCGGGTGCTGCATGGAGAAATTAGGTGGGTTCACATTTGCCTCTCCTTGGGATTTTAGTTTGCACAAATGGATTCAACCACGAAGCTGTTCAGGATGCTGGAACTGGAAGAATCGGCTTTGTGGTTGTGTATAAATGAAACGTAAGTTAGTCTGGCAGTCAATAGGAGGTCCCTTTCTGAGCAAGAAAAGTACTTTTGTTCCCATCTTGCAGGTCAGTGCTTTGAAATCGATGTGTCTGTTGGAGATATGTGGCTGTTACACATTTAGCTGGAAGATTGTATTACTGCCAGGGACTCTGCCGATGCAAGACGCAGAGGTGATGGCTTGCCAATAGAAGTAATAATAATCTTTCGTTATTTATTCAAGGGCATCATACAGCAAAGTAACAACAAATCCAGAGCGATCACATCAAATCCTTCGTATTTTATGGGCACACAAACGCATGATTGAGGAGATCCAGTTTTTGAAGAGGTTAAAGGGAGACAATCCAGTCTGGAACTAGTCCTGGCCAGTTTAAAATTGCCCTGCAAGCAGGAAATGCTTTACAGTACTTAACGTGTCTTAACAAATCCACATGATGTAAGTTTTCTCCAGAAAGCAGGCTGGATAGTGTAAGGTCTGTTCCTCAGTGAAACATCAATGTCAGCTCGCGACTTACAGGCGGGGATAAGGCAGCAGTAAGTGCCAGGCACAAGAAGCAGATTGCAAAAATAGTTGGGATCCAAAAGGCTAAAAACAATGGTCTCCCCTGGCAGGGATAAAAACATAATTACTTTAACTTAGGGCATCTTATGAGAAGAAGCAATAGTAAAGCAGGGGAAGGAGAATTTGGAGAGGAAAGCTAAATGAGCCATTTTCTGCTCTTGGACTACACCAGCGCAGATCTGTCATTGAAGTCATTTACACCAGCATAACTGAGAACCTGTCTCAAAGCATTTCAGCAGCTGGAGGGGATTTATTTAGATGGAAAGAATGTGTTCGGCATAGCTTGGCCAAATGACACCTACGGTGGACTTGGCAGCTGTTAGCAAGTATTTATAGGAAGTAAACAGCAAGGGGAAAGAGGATGGAAATAGAGCAAACAATGGGGGAACAGAAAAATGGGATGAAAATGGGAAAAGGAGGATTTTACAGCTGTATGGGTTAGACTGCAAAGCACCCATCCAGGTGGAATGAACTAATTGACTTGATATTAGTTGGACAAAGCATTTGAAACCAGAGGCCATAATCTTGTACTGATAAGAAGGCAGTCAGCCTCCACTGCTAATTTCTTTGCTTCTCTAATGGTTCTGTAGAATGGACGGGGATCCCTCTCCCATTTAGGGGATCGCTGTTTAGAAGATCAGATCAAACGTTCCACCTATGCTCTCTTTTCTGATGGTAGGTAGTAGTGACTGCGTCAGAATCAACGACAGCCGCCGCAACAGCTGGCGGCTTCTGAGCTTCCTGAACGCAAGGTTGCCCCTTCGATTTTTCGTGTTTAGTAGGCTGGTACCTGTGATTCATCCAGTCCATGTTTAAATCCATCTGTGATTTGACCTCTTCAGCATGTGGTAACAGTGGTTTGCCCAATTTGTGCTTTGCATACACATGTCGGTGTGTAAATTCTTTCCTTGACATTAAACTTTCTGCATGGTGATGTCATTGGCTGGCCCTGCGTGTCACCCGTCCGTCATGATCTTCCCCGGTCGGAGATTCGAGTCTTGTTTCTTCTCACATGAAGTCCTTTCCATATTCTGGTTGTGTCTTTTGCTTCTCTGTCATTTTCTAGTTCTGCTGTTTTATTTTTATTTTAGTGAGAAGCTTGAGCTTGCTTGCAGTTTTGAAAATGCTGGTCCATTCTGGATGTACGTTCTTATGGTTTTTGTTTTATTCTGGTTTCTTTCATTTGCCTTTTGAATTTCCACTGAACACAAGGTTAGTATTTTTCAGAGAATATCCACAGAGGTTCCAAAAAATCTCTGTGTGAGCAGAGCTGGTTAAGAGCTCGTTGCTGTAGGGGCATTGTGACTTCTGCCTCTTGCTTGTCCCATCAGTGCTGAGGTTCATCTGTTGTTTATAAGTTGACGCCATCATTGCTCTTGAGTTCCTTCTGCACTTGTGAAATTAAGGAATACATTTACTATCATCCTGATGGAATTTGTGTCATCCTCAAACGCTGCCTCCTCATCTGCCCCTTCCCTGGGTCTGTGTGTTGAATGAAACCCCTGCCTTCTCGTCAGTGTCTGTCTCTTCTTGCTCTCTGTTTTCCATCTTCAAATTCATTATTAATCCATGCAGTGACCCATCTTGGGATCCCAGGCTGGCTGAGTTTTTTGAAGAATTGCTGGAAGAGACTCTTGTGGAAAGGTCTCTGAAATCAGTTGTTCTTGACTGCTTTGGAAGAACTCTAGCAGATTTTTGATGCATTGCTCCCATAAAGCCATGTTGACTTTTCCATCGCATGTCCGCTGGCTTGATTCTTGGCTGTTGTTTTTGTATTGCTGTCTTTTGTAGTGGAGTCCAGCTGGGTGATCCGTATACTTCCTAGGATCCTCAGGGAGCATATCTGAAGATTTCTGTATTCATGACATCTTTTTCTGGCATTGAGGCTTGTTTAGCAAGAGATTGGCAGTTCAGTTAGTGCAAACTCAATTTCCTTTAGAAGGTGGCATTCATGTTTTTATGCTCTTTCAATGTCTGTTTGTCTGATAATGTCTTCTTTCTTTTCTTGACACAGAGGATGCTCCCAAGTGGGAGTTATCAGAGCGCTGATCGAAGCTGGCATCCCCGTAGATATGATCGGAGGAACGTCTATTGGTGCTTTTATGAGTGCCCTGTATGCCGAGGAACGCAGCTACAATCAGATGAGGATCAAAGCTAGACAGTGGGCCATGGTAAGCATGGGGAACGTTGCACTCCTCCCTTCAGATGGAGTGCAAGAGCTTCACCGCAAGCCTTAGCAGGCAGCAATGCCCAAGCAGGCACCCAAGGAAAGTGCCACCATCTGCACTTCGGTGTCTGCACGACGGAAAGGGCCCCTGCCCGGCAGCGAGGGAGTGAATTGGGAAAGCTGCTCACTGTCACGCCGGCAGGCGATGCGAGCGCCCGAGCAGGCAGGAGTCAAATGCTTGGCTTTGCTCTGCACAAACTCCAGTCGCAGTGTAAACGTAGAGTGATGTTAGTTAAGTGTGTTAGCCTGTGTTTATCTTTGGTTTATCTTCTCCTTTTATGTGCTGGAATCTCTTTCCTTTCCAATTCTCAACAAATGTGTTTCTCTTTTGTATAATTTTCTCTCTTTCGTTCTCACATGCTGTCATTTTTCAGTGGAACTGATTGACAGAGGTAATCCTTCTCTAAACTAAATACAAAATGTGTCATTCATGGTGTAGCCTGAGCATTCCAGAGTGGTGGTACTCTGTGTCAAGAGAAAAATTTAACTTTAAATATTTAACACAAGTAAAACCATGTTTTCATAGTTAAACCAAGGTTCGAGAAGGTTGTTTTAAGTAGTGACTTCTGTGGGTGAATTTATTGATAGGATGTTGGGAACATTGTAGGAACACCAGGTTACACCTGCTTCAAACTGACTGACGGTGAAGATTAGCATTATTTCTGAAGTTTACTAGTTACGGTGTGATTCCAACTTTGTATTGGTTATACGAAAACCACGTTTTCACATTGCTTTTCTAACTGAAAGGGAAGCACCATGGGGAGTTTTCTAAATTGGATTAAGTCCTGGGTCTGCTTAGATCTAGAGTTTTAGGGGGAAATAGGAGTCTGTAGTTGGCACACTGCTTACTTTTCCCAAATGTCATCTAATGGGCCATGGCTTTGAGACGAAATCTACTGTATCTTGGCAAGATGCCACTTACCTTGCGAGCTAGATAGTCTGGGGCATTAAAATACACAGCGAGGCCCTTGCGTGTTTGTGCTCTCCTCGTGGGCAGAGGACCGCGAGACTCTTTCACCTTCCTGTCACTGTTTGCTAGAAGAATGTGGATTTTGTGCTTTTTATTTAAGAACTGCCTGTGCCTGGCTGGTTTGGGAAGCACCCAAAGCATAAACTGTTTATGATACAGAGCAGTTCGCTGCAATTGCAAAAGTGGACATTGAGATTAAGGACATAAAAACAACTGTATTGAATAGTATCAGGCATCCATTTAACCTTGCACTTTTTATTTCCCACATTGGTCACTACCAAATGCTTACAGGACAGCATCAGAGCAGGGCGAGCGTGTGGTGACACCTCCCTGCGATGTTTTCCCAGCCTCCAGTAACCTGTGGCTCGCTGCCCGCTCTCCGTTGCTCTTGGTTAGGCTGGAGCGATGGAATTTTCCCCCCTGCATTTGTCCAGAGGATTATCTCCTCCTGTTTGTTACCTTGTCCGATCTCTTCTGTGCTGGGGGTGACGCAGAGCTGGAAATGCTGCTTTCCGGGGTTCTCAGGGCTGTGCTCCCATGGAAGCCAGCTCCACTTGCAGCTCTTGAGCTTGCCAGCGTAGTCTGGAATTGCGCTCGCTTTTACCAGGCATGGTTAAAGATGAAATGAAGAAATTTAATCTATTGATTAATTTTTGAACACAAATTGCAAAGCTCAGAGGACGTTTCACAAAGGAAAAGGCAGGTTTTGGCTCAGCCTCGGGCTGTTTCAGGTATTGGTACCTTGAAATGTGCAAATAAGTAGCTGGAGGAGAGGTTAATAACCTCTGTTAGAGCAAACATTTCATCTTATTAATGAAGAATGGATTTTCTTGAGGTTTTTCACGAGTGTTTTGACAAGCTTGCCAGGTCCACATCCAAACCAGGAATTGTTCAAGGGTTTGAGAATGAAAAAAGAAAAGGCCGCTCTGTTTGAAGCCCTTTTCACTGTTAACAGCACCGTCCAGCAAAGTGGCTGCATTGTAAATTGAAGAAAGCCATGAAAACCCTCTCTCCAAGATCAGATCACAGCAATGTACAAAGTAGCTTGAGAGATTGTACATCTTTTTAATGGTGGCTATTCTGAGCTGTTTTGCCTTGCATTGTGTAGCAGCAGCGGTGGTCTGGGCAGGGAGAGCGGCTCCTTTCGCCGAGCGCCAGCTCTGGGTGCAACAGCAGCGAGGTTTGTTGGGGTGCATAGAAGATCCACCCAAAGGGACCGAGTGTGAGCGCGGTGACAAAGCCAGCAGACAGGCCCCAGCTTCCCAGGGTCCAAAAGCTGCAGGACTCTTCCTGCTGCCCTCCAGAGCGGCATCGCCGCGGGCGAGGACCTCCGCAGGAAGCGGGGGATGCTCGGGGGAGCGTCCTTCGTTAAGCCGACGCTATTCGAAAAGGCTTGAGCTCTCCCTGCTACAGAAGCTGCTGATCCTGCTCCTCTAAAGCCCGTGAGCTTTTGCTGGTGAAGGTTATTGCTGAGCACTCTTTGTGCAAAGCCTTGCAGCCTGGCTTTTTTAGCCTGTGTGGGTTTTTGAAGTATCTTCGTTGTGATGGATTAGATAACTCTGATATATTTTTTTTTTAAATATTTTATTTCTCTTTTTGTTTTGGTTTGGGTTTTTTTTTTTTAGAAATTGGCCTATCTCTAGTTGTACACTTGGGACTGGGAGAAGGGGTATTTTTTAATGGAATGTGTTTTCTGGACCTAACGAAGCAGCAAAGACATAAATTACTCTTTTGTCAAAATACAGAGGGGTATGAGAATTACCAGTCAGGCTAGTTGCTGTATATTGCCTCTGTGTGTCTTCTGTACCTGTGTTTAATCAACAAAACAAACAAAAGCTTTCATGCTTGCAGATTGCTGTGTTTTCTTGTTTTTTTAATTGGGGAATTAATATTTCAAAATAGAAATATCTCACAGAGTATGGAATATTGTACTGTTGAAGGGAGCATGGTTATAGGAATGTGTAGCTAAAAAGCTTCCCATAATGAGAATTAAGAATTGCTGGGGGGGATGCTGCAGTCCTGCTGTTTGTGACTGCATGACAATTAACATCAACGTGGGGAGTTTCGGAGGTCTCAGTCATGAGGTTCTGCCTCTCCCTAACCGCTGCTCTAGTATTTGTGCGTTGGGAGAAAAGATGGTTTAATGAGCTGATCTGGCCAAAAATTCATCACTTAAGGTTTGGGTTTTTTTTTTTTTTATTTATTTTTTTTTCCTTGTCATGCTAGTTTCTGGCCAGCTCAGCTCCTTGAGCTGCCTGCTGCAAAGTCAGCCGTGCTGGCATGGGGCAGGGCGCGGGCAGAACCGTCAGCCCCAGTGTGGGTCGTGTCACGCTGCTCTCCGGCTGGATCCCGATACTCTTCTTGATCCGTTACATCTGTTGTTTTGAGGAAGAAAGCTGTCCTCCGCCATAGCGGGGTGATGCCTGCACCCGTAGCCCGTGCTGGAGCTGGTGCAGGTGAAGGACGGCTTGGGAGCATGGAGGAGGAGCGCGGCGGCGGCGTGCGGCCGGCTGCGTGGCTCCGCAGAAGGGTTGGCGGGGAAGGGGGGATGCCCACGCGGTGGGGACCACAAACGCGCCTTTCGCTGTGGAAGGCGGAGGGAGAGCGTCCGGAGTAGGTGCAGCGTTCCGTAAATCCCTTTGCGTCCTACGCCGTTTCATTTTGTTCGTATGCCAGATCTTCCTGTATAACAACGGCTACAAGGGCAGATCCCTGCAAACACACACAAAATCTGAGCGGAGTAGGCAAACGTTGCCAAACGAGATGGGCATGAAGAGCAGGCAGGATATTATGGGAAAGATACCTCCTGCCCAGAGGAGGTCAGAAAAATAAACTGGTCCCAGTGCCCCAGGTGGAGGGAGTCTTGGTTGCTGGGACTCAGCGCTGGTTCAGGCACGGCAGAAGGTAATCCGAGCTAAAGCAGCTTTCAAGCGCACGGCGAATCCTAAATAAATAAGAAGTTCGTTACAGATTGCGCGGTAACGAACGTGCACATATTGTCCCTTAAATTGGGTTGATGAGCAGAGAACCTGCTTTGGGTGTCCTCCAGCCTGCTGGTGCTCGAGGACAGCACTGGCCTGCCAAGTGCACTCTGCTGCGGTTTGGTGCTTTTTAATTGCATCTTTAAAACTTTATCAGCCAGTTTGGAAGGTTTTATTCACTAGGCTTCTCTGCTTGCAAAAATTAAAACAGGGCAGATTGCTTTTCCCTTGTAAAGCCAGCTGAACTGTTCCCTCCGGTTGCCTTTCAGATGGAATTCTGTATTTGAGATTATGAACAACAGAAGGCAAAAATACTGGGCGTGTTTTTGTTAAATCTTACAAGTCTGTTATATCAAGAGGCACAGGAAAGATCTATTTTCATGTAGTGATAAGGCCTGATGGTTCCTATCACCATCCAATCATATTAGTTGGGGTGTTGAAATTAACCCTAAATCAAGCATTAAAATTTGGGAAATGCAGATGAAAGGTTGCACGCAAAATCCAAACATGCCTATTGCTCTGAAATGCCCAGTTAAGGCACCAAACCATCCTATTTCTGCCCTGTAGTGACCATGTCAATTAACTGATCATGCGTTACAGGATCAGGACATCTGAATCTGATTTTAAGCATCTATTTACTTATCTTGCCTCTCCCCTTCACCTAACTCTGAGATGGCTATGGGTTCTTAGATGGATTAATTTTAATTGTCTTCAACTCTTAGATTTCTTAATAGTTTACCTTTAAATCTGAACTTTCAGTATCTGTAATTCCTGTCTTTGGGATAAATATATCCCTGTAGTGCTGTTTATCCGAAACTGTTGGCCTGAGTTATGTTTTCCTTTTGACTTTAACATTTTTTTTTCTTTGTTAATTCCTTTGCTTGTTTCATTGAAACTTTATATGTCAACACTGAAAAGGCACTAAAGGAAATTCTGGATGCTATCTCTAGTAGTTTAAAAATACTTAATCTGTTCTGCTATTTTAGAGTTTTGTTCTTGCAACAAGTTTTCCCATACCCTTGCTTGCTTTTTTTTTTTTTAAACTCAAGAACGTTTTAAAATCCTGGGGTATCCTGGTTTTTGACACCAGTTACCAACAATTCTGCATCAAAGAACAAATAGTCAGAGATTGCATTTCAGGTTTCTTTTTGTCCTTCATCACTTGCTTGCTCTTGTTCTTCTGCTCCATGAGCAGAAGAATCTTGTCCTTTCCTTGTTGAAGCTGCCTTATACCACAAGGTAGCTTTTAAAAACAATTTTAGGATTTAAGGTCTTTTTAATAAGAAATCTCATCTTGCAGCAGAGATGTAGAAATGGAAGTTCATGAGAAGTTAATGAAGAATTGCAAAACACCTGCGCTCTCCTAAGAGAACTGGTAGCGATGCCTTGAGGCCGCGCTTCCCATCACTGTGCTGTAGGGAACCGAAGCTGCGTCGTTCTTGGAGACACCGGTGCTGGCCCTTGCGCTTTGGTTAGTAGAGGAGGATGAAGCAGAGGAGAAGTCAGAAGGCTCTGGCTGCCTTTCCAAAGGGTGACCTTTAGCTTAATTTATCTTGAGAATGGTAGGTGGTAGCAGCTATTCTTGGAAGGCTGAGGGAGGCTGTTGGCCATCAGCATCTGCTAGAAGGGCATCTTCCAGTTATGAGAAATGAGAATATTAAGAAATAACCATTAATTAGAAGTATTTTGTTTACGTACAAGATTACTTGCGAGCATTAATTGCAGGGAAAATGTAAAGGCTCAGCATTACAAAGATCATTTGCAATAAGGATAGCCTGATGTTTGGTGCTGAGTTGAAGAGATTTTTCTTCAGTATTAAATAAAGGACAACTTGAAAATGCCTCGTTCCCTGACTTAATCATTCTAAGTAACGTTAGAGACCAAATCCCTATTTTAAGTACAAAACTAATTCCATTTAACTCTGTTGGTAGCATGTCTATAGTGAGGTTGGCACACTGTGCTCACCCCGTCAGAACCAAAAATGAGGATGTGAATGAAGGTGACAGGTTCACAATTGGGTTTGTGCTAAGGCTTTCACATTCTCCCAAGTTTCCTGTGTTTTAGGATCTTTTAACTTTTTGTTTTGTTTTGGTTTGGTTCATTTGTATTTGGGCATGTATTCTCTGTGCAGAGACCTAATAGATATTTAAAAGCAGCCGGACATGACCACGTAGGCTAATCCTGCTCTTCTTTAAATCCTTGCTAGAGTAAAGCAAAGGCCAGGTGTTGGTCACAGATCCTTTAATAGACTGAAGTTTTAGAGACTGTTTCGTGCGGTAGGTCTGTGCCGGGGTACAATGCCGTATTGTCCGTTAAGTTGTTTGTTAAATTATAGAGAACATGCAGACAAAGAAGATATTTCATCTAATAGAAGTATCTCATCCAACGAGATCCTATTTAATTGCAAATGAGTTAATCGGGGTTTTTTGGTGTTCTATTGCATTTTAACTGAGTATGATGAAATATATCGGACATTGAACTTTGTTAGGATTTATTGGGATTTGAGAGCAATAGCATGGTTATGGGACAAATACCATGGCCATAATGCCGTATGGTTTATGTATTTTCATCATTTTATCATGTAGGTTAGTGCACAGATGTAATACACTTGAACTGGGGAAAAAAAAAACCAAACATGAAAGCTTAATTACAGTATATGGGCGTTTAGAAGAGACACACTTGACAGTGCCTGCCGCTGTTATGTAATATAATAGGAATCTATAATGCTTTAGAAAACCTAATGTGATTTGGTTTCTCTAGCTCATGTAGAGCGCCCGTAGCGGTATCTACATACTGGCTGCCAAGCAGCAGGTGAAGAGCATGATAACTCACTTTGGGAATGAAAAATAATGGACACCGATACATAGAGAAGTGTGTAAAGCTCTTTAACATGTGACTGACTTAACCTTGTTGCAGTCCCAGAGAATAACAGACACGTTTTTGTAAATGCTTACACTCGGGCAGATAAAAGATTGAAGACTGGAATGAAAATTAGATGTGATCCACCAATGAGAAGAGATTTACAAAAATATGGGTTCTTATATTACAGATTTTATTTCCTTTCCATGCCGGTGAACCGCACATACAATGTGGAAAGGGTGATGAAGAGGGAGATAACTAATAATACCCTTTGGTTATTAAAAAAAAAAAAAAAAAAGAAAGAAAGAATTAAAGTGTACTCTTCACGTGCTTTTGTTAAGGCAGAAACCCGTGCACACTGTTCCAGAGGGATGTTTTGATCGAGGGGTAGAAGGGAAGCAATGCAAATGTACATTCTTCCATAACCTTATTGCACATAGAGTGTGCTGCTTTCCGTTTTAGATGTATGGCACCATACAAGGAGTTACCGGTTGTAGTTTTTGTAGTTGTATTTCTGTCCCCTTGACAACTTTTGTACTTATAATAGCAGTGCTTCCAATGTGTTGGCTGTAGAATCTGGAATACGATGTCTCTTGAATTGCATATGTTAATGCATACATTAATATGGATTCTTGCACGTATTTACCTTTGAAATGCCTTCTTTTTTTCCTTCTCTTTAGGTTATGAATTCAGTGTTTAAGACTATTCTAGACTTGACATATCCAATAACCTCTATGTTTTCTGGAGCGTCTTTTAACAACAGCATCAACAACATCTTCAAAGATAAGCAGATAGAGGTAGGTTGCTTATTCGCTTTATGTATCATAAATAATGTCACTTTTCTGTTGTAGCAGAAATAGCTTTATTCCATGCTAGTATGAGATATAGGGCTGTGGGATGACTGGAAAACATGTTAAAAGTGTGAATGTGATGTTGCATGAGCATAGGAAGGAGACGACTCTTTCATTTTGGTGCATTTAGAAAGCATGAGTAGATTATTTGTAGCTACTTCTGCTCTGTTTGACAAAGGGATCCTGATGTCTCAGAGCGGAAGTTAAAATTCTGTCACTGAAGTAGAATTGCCAAGACTGTTTTATCATTATTTTTCTGCAATTGAGGTCTAAGAGACCCTTAGGGCACACCAGAAGAAGGTCTTGAAGAGGGTAGCAATGGGTTTGGCTAGTTTTATTTTATTTTTGAAGCTAGAGTAAGTTTTTATGAACAGCCTATTGAAAACTGCAGTAACATCAAAGTGTATTGTTTCCTGGTTTGGATATGGTGACCTTTCGTAATTGCTAGATGTTGTATGGTCTACCTGAGCTGGTAGCCACGTTCAGAATCCATCTGTCCTCCGTCTCTCAGCAGTAGCAATTTATAAAGCGTGTTATCAGCAGTTGTCCTCCTAGATCACCAAGCTTAGAGAGTGAGCTTAGAGACTACTTATCTTACCTCATTTGCAAGTTTTAGCCAAATTATTCCTGTATTTTGAATCCTTGTGATGAAATATTATGTAGCAAATTAACACTATTGTACTTCAAATATATTTGTTAAAAATAGTCTAAAACTTTCCGTACTTAAATGCAAATATGAATGTAGAGTGATTAATCATCACGTGGCTTAAAATAGCATTTTGCTGTGCAGAGTAGATGATGCTGTGAACAAACAGGTTTTAAAGTGGTAAGTCCTTCTGAGACTGGAATTATTTTTGTTATGTTATTTGGGCAGCACCAACCATAGTCTCAGTTCTTTAATCACGAGTACCCCTTCCTGAAGCACTCCAGTTCCTATCTGTGGTTCCAGCAGTACCTGATAGGAAAACATGGGATTGTCCAACGACTAAACCAGCTCCGCTTGACTTGCTTTGATGTAGTCGAGGAGCTGCCTTATGCAAAGCTGAGGCCTTCTGAGGCGGTGTGAAGCACAGTCTTCTCTTGGTTAAGGTGGTGTGAATTGTGGATGGTACGTTGCAGTGAGAGGCTGTAGGATAATGCTGAGCAGAGCTTCGAGAGGAGCGAGTGACAAAATGGAAGAGAATCTTCTCTGAACTTAGGTGGCCCTGGCTTCCCCTGGTCTACTATCACTGCTTTTGATTTCAGCAGTCAATTTATCGTGCTTGCCTTTGAGATGCAGATTCCTTCCTTACAGTTTTTAAGAGCTGTAATTGTATGATCCATCCTAACCTTGCAGTCACAGGAGGGTTTCCAAGAGAAAGCCAGTTCTGAAGCATGCAACAGCATCATCATCTTTGTGCACGTGTCATAGGCTAAACCCTTCAGCCTGTGCCTGAGGATTTCCTCACATTGGAAGACTTCCATCAGATAAACGAGGAGGAATGTTGTATGCTCTGCAAGGGAAGAGGCAGTTACCCCTTCACTGCAATCTGTTATCAGTGCAGATTAACTAGTCATGTCATTAGACAGACGGAAATTGAAAGCTGCCAAATGTAAAGAGTAACTTATAAAGTAACAGAAGCTGAACCAAGAAGCATTAAGCCTTGAATAAATGTCGTCTTAAAGCGTTATTTCAAAGTGTCTAAACTGCAAACATCCATCTTTTCTCACTAGTTGGAGTGTGGGGGGTGGGTGGCGATGATTTCCAACTGGAAATACGTATTGACAAGAGCTCGTTATAGCCTTACAAACATAGGTTGTGTTTGGATGCTTGGCTACAACTGCTCCTTCCTGGGAGGATCCATGGTGATCATAGCAGAACCTGAGAACTTCCTACCTGAGGGGCTGGGGTGGGTACTGGCCCTTGTGTCTCTATAAAAGCTTAAAATTAGGAAGCGCTGGGCCAGATCCTCCTTTTTACTGCCCGTGGCTGTGAGGTGGCACTCCTGCACTTCAGGCGTGCCCTCATCCCTCTTCTGCATCAGAGCCAGGGCGCAGAAGCACTTAGCTTGAACTGTTATTTCTGACACCGAAAGGGAGGTTTCCATTTTCTCCTAAATTTGCGCTCTCGCAGCCCTTGTAACGTAGGTGTCTCCTGATTCCCAGCAGTGCTGTTGTGGGGTAGCCCTGGTTACCAGCAACCCCCGGGATTGCTGCTGCAGATGTCAGCCAAAGGCACGCCACGAGAAGAGATCAGCCTGTGCAAGTTCTTCCAGGAAAGCACGCAGAAATCCAGGGCAGGGCCTGGATTTTTTTCTCAAAAAGATATTTCTCAAAAAATACAGTTACTGCTCCTCTGAAATGACCCATCCTCTGGAAGAGCACCTGGCTCAGGACTTTTTGTCCCCCATGCCAGAACCACAGAGTGCTCCTGCAAGTCATCTCAGCTGGAGGTTCAGGTGTGAGGAGTCAGAAAAGACTTTTGTCAAGTCCTCTTTCAGACTTGAATAATGCTCTGTCTCCAAAATAAATGAAACGGTATCTGAGAAATGCAGTCTTTATTATTGCGTGATAGGTCTTGGTTTAGTTTCTCGAGTGCATGTGTTTCCATGAATATGAAAGGAAGCGACAGATAGACTTCTTTACCCGTTCCCTTATTTTTGCTTAAAACGTGGTTGATGCACTGCAATCTGCAATCATCAGAATTATCTTTAGCATGGAGAGGCACCCCTAATACTCCCGTAGTCACACTTTATTCATCCGCCCTCCTATGGCATTTATACCAGATGGGTTGTAATGCTTGTGCAGCATCTGTTAGTCCTCCCCAATTCCACCATCTTTGCCGAGCTGCTTAAGAGATTAAACTCACTAGAAAAAAACCCTTCTTCTTGCCAGTTCAGAACGTTGTACTGAACATCACGGAAACTTATACCAGAAATACTGGCTGACCAGAGAGGGAGTGCTTCTCAGCTCATACTGATAGCTGGAGTCCAGACCCTTGTTTGGCTTGAGTTTAAGGCACATCAAAGCTGTGCTAGAGAAGACCCAGACACCTTGTCCCATGAACAAAGAGGTTGGCTGGGTGGGAAAGCAGGTTTACCTCTTCAGGCTTGATTCAGCATTGCACTATCAGTCGTTGTTCTCTGGGCATAAGTGCCATTTGCCCAAAAAGTCGTCCTCTGTCCCCTTTGCAGGCTACCCTTTCACTAGGCACCGCAGAGACTTTCCGGAAGTATCCGCTCTCCAACAGGCTCCTACGCGGCTGGGAGGCCGCCTTCCCATTCAGTTTTTTCAGCTGGTGGGCTGTGAGTACAGCCATGACTGAAACAAAAATGAGACCTTTCCCTCCCAGGCGCAGGGCGTGTCGGTTTGGTCTATCCCTGTTGAATAAACTTGGAAAGGACTTAGCTCAGCCATTCTTTTTTTATATCATCCTCCTTCTTATGTACTACGCTCCTCACTGCCATTTTACCCTGCAGTATCTCAAGCGACCTCTGGGATCTTCCTGAAGATCTACCTTGCAGGATCCCTTGTTCCTGTAGGTAATACTCCAACCCTTTTGTGTTGCCCTCTTTGACTCTAGGCAGCTTTGCGTCTCAGCATTATT
>NW_010559527.1:0-14730 GCF_000687285.1 Phaethon lepturus | reverse complement strand
TGAAATGACACCTAGCTTCATCTCCACGAGGTACGATTGAACATCATTTAGTCGAGAGGCCATGACTCGTGTTCTTCCCTCTTGTCTTGGGCCGTGGTGTTTCAGGAAGGCAAGGAAGATGCTGCCTGCTACAGTCTTAGGTTGGGGTTAGAGCGAGCTGAGTAGTTCCATGCTCATCCATGGTGAATACTTGCTCTGTGTAAGGGTAAACACCACCCTGAGTGGAAACGGTTGGGTGAAATGCAAGAATGGCCATACTGGGCAAGATCAAAGGTCTTTCTAGCTGAGTGCCATGTCTCCAGGGGAGGCCGAAAGCAGCTAGATAAGAACTGAATACATAAAAGGTGAGTCTTCCCTTCCCATTGTCCTCCAGCAATGAACGGCCTAGGGATCTCTCATCTAAAGAGTTACCGTCAGACCCCCACACTCCATCTGAAAGAAAAACTGGTGTCAGAAAGAAGGTGAACTCCTGGTTTGAGTAATGAGGTTTCTGTGCTGCTCTGTTTGTGGGACGGTCTTCTGGAACAAGTATTTCTTGCAATTAAAAAAAGGAAATAAGGATTTTTGTCTGCCTTGGTTCTGCATGAACTGTTTACATAAGAAACAAATTTATGAACTTAAACACAGGGCTGATGGGTTTTTCTCCATCCATGCTGGTGTTTGTGCCTGCAGCTCTGTCTGTTAAGACACAGAGGGTGTTGCTTTGGTTTGTGTTGGGCATGGGTTTTATTTTAAGTGCAAGGTTACGGATTTAGTAAAGTTGAGACCTCCTCTGTTGCAGGATCTGTGGATCCCTTACTTCACTATCACAACTGACATCACCGCCTCAGCAATGAGGGTCCACACGGACGGTGAGTGTGCAGGCAGCCTTCTCCGGAGGCAGGTTGTGAAATAATGATGTGAGACTTCGTGTCACCCCTTGTTCCTGGAATTTTCCTCACCTTTAAATTTGTCTTTCCTTTTGTTTCTCCCTTCTCTGTTATTTGCTGAGCACCAAACCGTGGTTGTACACAGATAACAAGGAACAAAGCTGTTGGGAAGTAATTAAATGAGATGCTTTACTTGCTGTTTAGAGAGAAAATGGGTCCATTGACGCTATTCTGTCTCCTTAAAACATCCCATGAAGTGCAGGAGTTTTGGCCATAAATCAGACCTAATGCAACCAAAACACTTTAAGATTCGAATTCCCCATAAGTGAAGCTGTTTTCCCAATAAAGAGCCTCCTGTGCCTGAAGCGGAGGCTGGGCTGGGTTCTCGCTTATGGTCAGTCCTCTGTGTTTCTCTGGTGGAAAACTGTGATGTACTTTACACTGACTGAACAGAGGAGAAAGATCCGAGCTGTCTGCTCTGCTCTCAGGATGTGGTGGCAGCCCTGTGGGACACTGGCTGTAGCTTTTGTCTATTTGGGGTAACAAGTGCAGTGACTCAGGCTTCAGTGAAGACAGTACAAGCCTACCAGGTGCCCCAGATATTTCCTTGGGCAGCTGAAGCCCTTGCTGCCACGTCCCCGGTGTTCGTCTTTTGAGCTGGCGCAGGTAAGACTGTCCATGCCGTTAGGGCCGGGGTTACCGAACCGCTACATTAGGCTGACACCGGCTTTGATGGAGGACAACCAAGGGAGCTAAAACAAGCAGAAAAAGGATTAACCTTTCTTAGAGGTTTTGTATTCCTGTTCTGCAGCAGGTTAAGCCAGTTGAGGTCAGGAAACTCACTCCATCCAGCTGTTTGTCTCTGCAAAAGTTTAATGTAAGGATAGAAATCAGTGGGAGAATGGTTATGGTTGTTTTCAGAATTCACTGAAAGGAGAGGACAGAGGTTCCCAGCTGCCACAATTGCCCATCTTGGCTTCATCTGTGGGCTGTAATGCAAGAAGTCAGCATTTTTCTTGGGTGGAAGTTCCAACTCAACTAAAACTATCAAAAAAAAAAAAAAAAAAAAAATCCCAAATCTGCCAGTACTGACCTGTGCTAAACAGCAGGAGTGCTTACGTTATAATTAGAAATGGAACGGTTATATAGTTTCAAAAGAAAAGAAAAAAAATCAATTCCCCGTTTGCTGGAAGGAGTTGCTGTTTGAAGCACCAAGTAGTTAATTATTGAGAAGTGGGCTAACACGGCAAGTATTACTTATTTTTGGTATTTTAAAGATTTGCTTCTCAGACAAGACTCTTGGCCTTTTTGGAAATGCAGTGTCTTCCCCGTTCAGCTGATGCAAATGTTAAGAGAGAAATCAGTAAATAAGAGCCTCGAAGCAGAATGTTTTACAGGAAACAGATCCAATCAATTTCTACTTGATTAAACTTTCTGTTTCTAACAGCTTAAAAGATCATAGCTTTCCTCCCTCCAGCACTACTAACAGAATAAGAGCTGAGATCGCCGCCATGCATTGCACTGCTTTTACAAGTGAAAACGTTTGCTTATGACAGAGCTGGGAAAACAGAATTTTTGGGCTTCTACGGCATATATTTTTCATGTTCAGCTCCTGCTAAAAGTCTGGGCTTTGTGGCTCTCTGTAGAGTATAATGGCTTTAGCTGCACTTGAGTCTGCTCATTCTTTCTATCCCTTTGTCCCCAGGAGAAGCCTTTTCCTTTCCTTATCAGTGTAAGCTCAACAAAGCACTAAGGATGATCCCCGCAGTCAGGCATACGCTGAAATCTCCTTGAAGGCAATAAATATGAGGCATGGGCTTAAAACTGTGGTTTCTAAGGCCTTTGCCTGATTTTATGTCTGAAGAGCTTTCCCCCCCCCCCCAGGATTATGGTATAGAAGATAATAAATTGCTTTAATAACTTTCTAACGGTATTCTCAGGAGAACCTCTATCCCTCAATTATTTTAATGAGTGCAAAAGCCTAACCCACCTCCTCTGTGGCAGTAATTAATGCTGTTGCCGTTCCCTCTCCTGCAGGCTCTCTGTGGAGGTACGTCCGTGCCAGCATGTCCCTCTCTGGGTATATGCCTCCTCTCTGTGACCCGAAGGATGGGCACCTCTTGATGGATGGAGGTTATATCAACAATCTTCCTGGTAGGTGCACAGATCAGCTGGGAAGAAGTTCCCGAGAACGCAGCCCATCAAACAGCCAGAAAAACTTTGTCCTCTTTCTCTTTTTTTTTCCAAAAAAGGAAACAAGGAGGAATATTGCAGACACCTTTAATCTCACGATGGTTAGCAGGAGTCATTGTTCTCAGTTTCCTAGGTGTTTGCTTTATCATGGCTTTATTAAGACTATTTTTTTGTTATGAAGTATTTCCTAATAGACATATTCTGAACATAGCATTCCAAGCTAATTTTGAATTTATTTTAGTGCTCACTGAAAGGAGATAGCAGAAATTAAACTGCAAACTTATAGTTTATCTTTGGGTTTCTTTCCAAAAAGTATCAGTTGACTGAGAAATAATTCTGGGAAAGCAACAGCGTTAACTCTTCATTGTTCAGACTGGTCTCACCCACAGCCTGAAGGGTTCAGCTGACAGACATCGGTGTCTTGGTTAGCTGCTAGCACACAGCAGAGGTGGAATCACATGAAGTCCAAAAGAGTGATGTGGAGTTTGGGGTGTTCTGAGGACTGAACCCAGAAAGGTCTGAGGCATGTGAATTCATCTGTGTGTGTTTGGAGTGTGTTTTATCATAGAATAGATGGGGTTGGAAGGGACCTTTAAAGGTCATCTAGGGCTGTCACCGTAGTCAGAAAGCATTGGAAGGTGGGTGGCCAAGATCGAAGAGAGACATGTGGTGTCATTGCAGTTTGTGACTATAATTGTGTACAAATGAAGAGGAAGGATTCTAAGCTAGAGGCTCTGCGTCTGAGCAACCGAAATCATGTAGATGTTCCAGACAAACCCAGACTATGTTTTTCCATCGGGGCTATATTTGCCTAAAACCCACAAATGGAAATAACACAAAATAGACCCCCCCAAATCTGCGTGTGACAGTCTCTGTTTGTGTCTGTAAGCAGCGGTATGAATTGCAAACCAAAGCACCTTTTCCACCTGCACATATTGTAGAGGGCAAAGAGCACGTGTGCAGGTGACACGGGGTGGAAAACATACAATAGACTGAACGAGCTCAGGAATATAAATCCAAGTTACAGAACAGATCTGATTTAAATGTGTCTAAATTAAGCATCTAATTTGGCTCTTCAGAGCTGTGGTTTTCCTACGCATAACTATTCTGGAAGCTGCAACTATCTTGGACTCTGGGGGTGTGGAAGAAATATAAATTTCTTTTACATGTAATGTAAATTTCTTTTACAATGTAAATTTCTTTTACATTTTCATTACATGAAATTTACGTGTCCTTCTCTTCCCTCCCTTGGCACTTCCCTAAATCCTTGCCCATATCCAAGGGCTGCAGCTAGCCCTCTTCTTACTGCCCTTGAAGTAGGAAGCGGTGCCTCATTTCTCTCCCGCTCCCAGAAATGAATCTTTCTCCTGGATCCCAAAGCCAGGACTGAAATCCCCCCAGCCGCTCCTTGCTGTCCGGTTCCCGTGCTGCTCCTTTCCTTTACTACTTCCTACCCCGCAGGGTTGGTCCCTGCTCTGCTGACTCTCCTCTTTAAGGCCACTGCCACTTGGTCTCTCTTCAGGTCCCCCAGGTCTCTTGTTCTCATGAGAAATGCTGCATGAAGTAGAATTAACGTGGGTTTAACCTAATTCGACCCAATGTGGGGTAGCCGTGGGCCTGAGCTGTGGTGTCCCACCTCCTCTCCCCCGCTCCCTGCCGTACAGTTTTGCTGCCGCCTTCGCGCTGGTTCTGGTGACAGCGTGTCCTCGGGGAGAGTCAGGTCGTCCTGCCGATCTGGGGGAAAACGTACCCCTTAACTGATGTTTACAGCAGTTCAGCAACAGGAACTCTCACCCTGAGGTTACGCAGGGGCTCGGTCGGTGCGGAGCGGGCAGCGCGCTGGGATCTCTCCGTTAGAACGGAGCGAGTGGGGTGGGACCCTCCCTGGGGAAATGCTCTCTCGGCAGAGTTGCTGCAAATGTTTATACCCCAGGCTGTTCGGAGGCACTCGTGGTAGGGACGAGGCCGGGTTGCGTGCTCCCTGACGGCATGTATGTAAGCTTCAGTTGAGCAGCACTGGTTGCCAGCACTGGTAGCGATACGACCTTCTTTCCCACTAGCTGATGTTGCGAGGTCCATGGGCGCAAAGGTGGTGATCGCGATCGATGTGGGGAGCCGGGATGAGACAGACCTCACCAACTACGGCGACTGCTTGTCTGGCTGGTGGCTGCTCTGGAAGAGGTGGAATCCGCTGGCCGAGAAAGTCAAGGTACTGCACGCTGTGTTAAAATGGCAGCTGGTTTTACGTACAGAGATGGAGGCTTCCCCCTGCTCATTCAGGGAGCAAGGCTGGTGACAGACCGTCTTGTTTCTGTGGTTTGAGCTCTTACTTATGGACAAAACAAGCTGGGCAGTGCCCTGACACCAAAGGAAAGGCAGTGAGGTGTAGAGCCCCAGTCTGGGAAGGGGATGGTAGAATTGTTAGACCGATTAACCCTTTTCTTAGAGGTGCAGTAAGTTTTAATGAAGTCAGAATTTGTGAATTTTACCAATAAAAGTAATTCAGTGTTTCTATCCTATATGTTGATTTAGGGAGATTTTAGCACTAGGCAGTAATTAACATTACGACTGTCGATAAACACTGGGCTTCAGAGTATGACTGTTTTTTTCTTCTTGTTGCATGCAGTCAGGCCAACTCTGTTACTTATTCTTCTTTATTTCCTAAATTATCTGGCTCTGCAGCTGTCCCCCAAGTCAATGCTGTTTATTCTTCTTCCCTCCCAACTACAGTTAACACTGTAGTTCCCTGCTGGAATTGGAAGTAAAATACTTCATTGTGTTTCCCAAAGTTACAGAAAATGCTGCCAGCTGTGGGTGCCACTCCGTAATCTGAAGTTTATCCTCTGTGATAACTCCCTTCCCTGAAAAGGTCTCACCTCCCTGAGAAATTGCCTTTTGGAGTTGGTGTGGCTGTGCCTTGGCTGAGTTGACCATTCTGCTCCCAGCACGCAGTGAGAGTGTTTGGTGGGGGAAAATGCGAGACCCTGACTCTTCTTGGTAGTGCCCAGTGGAATATTACGACTGCCCAAATGGCAACAGGCACAGGTGAAAACATGGGGTTCCTTCTGAACACCATAAAACACTTCTTGTTTTACTGGGGGTGGTGAAACACCAACCAGAGAGATTGTAGAGTCTCCATCAGTGGAGATACTCAAAACTGAGCTGGACATAGTCTTGGACAACCTGCCCCAGCTGCCTGTGCTTGAACCAGGAGGGTTGGACTAGATGATCACAAGAGGTACCTTCCAACCTCAACCATTCTGTGAAATCTCTGCCCTGGTACCGTAGAGATCATCACCGATTTCTGCCGTGAAGGATCGCTGTTCCCCTCTTTACCTCAGCACAGATCTCTCTCCTAAGGTACCATTATATATCCTGGAATGAAAGACTCCGTTCACCTTGAACTACAGAAATATGTTTGAAGGCAATTCCCTTTCTGCTGTAGATTATGGAGACTCATCGGCGAGCTGTCCACACTGCCTGGGAAACAGACGGAGGTGCTGATGTGTGAAGGCTTCAGCAGGCTTCTGTGTGCTCTTGGCGGGGAGGGGGGAAAGATAGATAACTTGCTTTTTCTCCATGATGAAAACAAAACATATTCTGAAACGAAATTTCTGAATTAATCATGATTGGTGTGTCTGGCCTGGTTGGCAGGTGCTGAATATGGCAGAGATCCAGACGCGGCTTGCATACGTGTGCTGTGTGCGGCAGCTGGAGATGGTGAAGAACAGCGATTACTGCGAGTATATCCGGCCGCCCATTGACCGATACGAAACCCTGGACTTTGGGAAATTCGATGAGATCTGTGTAAGTGTTTCCTGGGGAAGGCAGTTCTCCCGTATTGCCCTTCCACAGAAATCTGCTGGTTGGTGGTGCTAATTAGTGCCTAAACTGTTGGAGAGTAAGAGATGTCAGTTGGCACAGAGTGAATAATTGACATTAAATAATGCTGTGGAATGATATCATGACTGTGAGATTGGATTAACAGCGGAAATCGAGTTAGTAATCTTGATTGTATAATGACCTGTGAATGGATCGGTTGCCTCGCTCTGTTTCGTGACAGTTCTTGCTCAGCTGCTTGGTAAAAACTGTTGGGTGTCTCAGCTGCTTTGGGTAGTTGGGGTTTGTCAAATGGTGTAATTTCTTTCCCTTCATTATGTAGCTTGTTGTCATATGAAAGATTTGAAGAAGTGGTCTGTAGGGGAGGCTGTGAATCACTAAAATGCTAAAATGCCCTAAATAATAGGGCAACGTGCTAAAATACCTGGCTGGGTTAACGTTTCAACACTTCTATTAATAAAACATATCATCCACAATTCCTCTGCCCTTGATAGGGTATCAGGAAAATGACAGCAATGTCAGTGGAAGGGCGTTGTAAAAAGGGTAGTACCAGGTTACGGAAGGGTAGTACCGTGTCTCTGGGACTTAGTTTTGTTTATGTATCAGAAACCAGCATGGGAAGAACTGACGCCAGATGTGCAGCTGAATTGTCTTAGTGATATAACAAAAAAGCCCCTGCCCATGGGACATGCCATGCACGCATCTTCCATGTTCAGGTGTCCTACGTAGCTTTGCTCTTCCCCTAGGCTGGGGGAAAAAAACCCACCACCAATTTTTCTCTCAGTCTATCTCCTTTATAGCTGTAGTGAGAACCTACAATACTCATTAGGCTGCAGATTGATTTCTCTAGTACTGTCTTATAAACGCCAAACAAAACCAGTAATACAATTAACCTCGCAGATTGGTGTTTGAGAGAGTCCTTAGGACAGCAGCTATTCCAAACCACCAGCTGATTTCCCCAATATAAATATTTTCTCAAGGATATTTGGTGTCTCATAGCTCCTGGGCAAACAGTGCTGTCTGCCAATGGCGGATCTGAGACTTTGCTGATAAATAGTCATCTTTGCTAGATGGAGTGCCCCGGCCATTTTGAAAACCTTGATGGACTGGTAGTTCATCACAGTAACAGATAGTAAGCTGGCAAGTCGTTGTTCTGTCTCTGTCTAATTTGGTGTCATTAAAGAGATTTAAAGACACCAGGCAAATTTTTCTCAGTGGAATAAAACTTGAGAAAAGTCCCGTTTCTCAAAGATGTCACTTTCTGTGAGCAAGTTCTTGGCATGAGACGCTGCAGGTATTGAGGGGCAGGATTTTCACTCCCTGCAGTGTAGCTAAAGAATTTTTGTCCACAGGGAAGCCTTACACTGTGCTGACCTTAAAGGAAAGGGCGTCCTCGGCACTCCTTTACCGTTGCAGCCTGTGAAGTAGTGGGGACTTTTTATTTCAGCTGTGTACCTGGATTTTACTGAAAATAGAAATGGGCATCATATAACCATCCAGCACATTCGAAAGAACAAAAATCCCCCCTTCTTGTGAAAACCCCTCTTCTGTGTCAGCCTTGAGCACTAAGTGGGCTGCACGTCATTTCCCGAAGCCTCAGGTTCTCGCAGTTATTTTGGATCAACCTGACCCAGTTGTAGATCTGTCAAGTCCCTTTTCCTCCTGAGTAATCACATCCACCCTGGGCTGAGAAGCTGCAATAGATTATGAGAGGTGAATTCCAGCCTGAGTGCCTCCTGTGCTTTGAACCCTGGTCCAAAAACCAGAGGAGAGAGAACACCAGCTCAGCCAGGGCTGCTTCCAGCACGCGGAATTGCCAAGCAAGCCCGAAGTTTAGCGCGTGCTGCCAGTGCAGGAGCTGGAAATAGGATCCAGGACTCCCGACACCTGTTGCCCTGTCCTTTTGATTTGATTTTTCAACACCATTTCTACTGTCTCGTTAGAAAAAGAGTAAAACTTGGAGCATTCGGTTTGTTTTTTCCAGTTGTTTCCATGCTAAGGACATGGGGCCATGTTGTTATTCCAAGTACAAATTACTTTATGCTTTTAAATTAGAGGAACGTGGAGTTTGTGGGTTTGGTGTTGTCCATGGGCCAGCAAACTAAGGCTTTCATGTTCGGCGCTGTCTGGCTTAACTCATTGCAAGAGATTTTGGAAGCGGGTGCCCTATGGTAACTTTTCTTTGCTAGACTTGAGCCAAGCGGGGGAAAGGCACAAATTAATTAATACTCTCTGCCGCAGAAAGAGCCAGTACTGGAAAGGCATATACATGTGCCCTAAGCTTCTCTTTATATGGCATTATTCTGTGAACAGCCTGCTTGCAGCCACTGCTGTAAAAATAGTTGTGTCAGGTGGCACTTTTCATCGCAAGCTGGGGGGTCAAAGGCCAGGTTAGCGTTTGGACTTAAAATAGCACCTTGTTTGCTTAATCGTTCCCCTAATTCTTAGGCTGAACAGCTTATCTAGCTGAGGCTGGAAGGTAGTAAAAGTACATCCTGGCTCTGTGGTAGACCTCTGGATTTCCTGCTAATTTGCAGATGATGTGACATAATGGTTTTTATAATTATTAATTACTTTTCCCCCCAACTCTCTCTTTTTTTTTTTTTTCTTCTTTCCCCAGGAAGTGGGATATCAGCACGGGAAAACTGTATTTAACGTTTGGTGCAGGAGTGGAGTTCTTGACAAGATGCTGAGAGACAGGCAAGAGACCTGCAAATCCAAAACTGATGTAAGTGTTCGGTTTAAATGCTCTGTTCTGCAAGAGCTACTTGATGCACGCCAGATTGCGTACTGCCCAGAAACTGCTCGGGGGTGTGAAGGAGAATGATCGATTGCCTCAAGTCCTTGTTGTGAGCATGCCAGTATTAGTTAACACTGTATTTTAGGCAGGGAAAGGTATGATGAGTTTTTCAGAAACTTCTTTCCTGGAGCCATAGCTTGGAAGAATGAGGTCCTGCACTTTGATCATCAGGTACAGGTGTGGCCAAAGCGGGCTCTGCCACAGCCCGAGCCCTGATCCCTGATTCCTGCCTGTCCATCCCTCCTGCGTGCCCATGCAGAGATCCATCCGTTTCCTCTGCAAGTACGATGGGGTCTCCGAAACCCCAGGAACCGATGTAGCGCTCCGTAGGGCGGCTGTCCTGTTCCCGTTTCATTCCAACACGTTACCGATACCGTGTTTGCAACCTGGAATCATTCTCCAAGGCAGGATGCTCACCAGTAACCAGCACTTTCCGAGACGCGTAGCTGATGTGTTTACACACCCACCTTTCTCTTCGCCTTCCCTGCCTGCGTCAGCGGTCTGGAGGGCACTAAATGCTGCTGGCTGAGCTGCCTTCTGCGCCGAGCGCCGGAGTGGGGGCTGTGACTCTGCCCCCGCCGGTCCTGAGAGAGCGGATGGTCGTGGTTTCAGGTGAGGGGCCCCATTTGTACCCATCGCTTGAATGCACGCGTGGACTGCCTCCTTGAGTAATGCTGGGTAGGCACAAGTAACCTTTTAAGAATTACTTTTCATTTATTCTTGTGCCACAAACTCTAAGTGGTGCCTGGATATTGTTCTTGCTGCTAGAAACTGGTCTGCCGGGGCAGTGGCTGTCTGCCACCAGCTGCCCGGTGCTGGGGGGTGAGGACGTGAATCGGGATCGCTGGCATTCATCTCGGCCATTGCTGCCTTTCAGGATGCGACTCAAATAGCTCTCAGATGCTTCCAGAAAACCTGAATTAAACCCTTGCTGGAGTTGTGTTTTTAGCCAAGAGTTAAAATCCCTGCAAAGCCATAGATTTCTTGCTTTGTTGCTTTTCCTCCTCACTCCTCTGATAGAAAAGGCATTTCACAGCGCAGTCATCGAGGTCATTGAGTCATTGAAGCTTGCAGCGCTGTCGAGGTACTGGGTTTCACTCACCTTGTTCTGCCCGCCTCAGCACATCCGAGCAGTTCATGTACAGTTTGGTAAATGCCTGATTATGGTAAATCTACAGGCTACATAGTGTTGCTGTGTGGTTACAGTCCCGTTAAGATTCCTACTTAAAAGTAGGATAAAATTCTCCTGGTTTTACAGTCAGCTTTGAGGTCAGCTTCTAGAGTTGGTTCATAACTCAGTGGACTGACCGAATTTCTTGGTGGGGAAGTTTCAGTTGTTTTTAAGAAACAGTTGGAGGACTTGAGTACAATATTATAATCTATTGGCTTATTATCCTTACCCTCCTTTGAATTCCCCTGATTTAAAACCCAAGTGCTACAAGAGGCTTCATGTTTTACCCAGTAATTCATCTTTATTGTCTTTTAGAGATAGGGAAATGAGCAGTAATATTTTAAGTGATTGCCAAAATGTATCATAACTGTAGTGAGCCTCACTAAAGGAAGGCAGTAGCGGTGAAAAATGACGTTGAGGATTCGCAGCTCTTCCAGAGATCAGTGGTAGGGCACTTGGGCTAGGAGGGAGATGGCGTGAGCAAGGGGAGAGGAAAGGCAGTACTTGCAGGGATGGGCATTAGCCCAGCAACGAGGGGTGGATGATGCCCACATCTGAGCTAGTTGCCCTAGGCCCCTCTTTGTCACTGGAGAGAGATGAACCTCTGTAGGGTGTGAATCACTTGATGAAATGGAGATGTCTCCACTGGGATAAGATGAATGGCACCCTCGGCTCCGGCCGTGTGAAGGGAGCCGAGGGGGACTAGCGCTGATGACTTCCTATCGTCAGCCAAATCCCCCCAAGCTGCCTGGCAGGGTGAGTGGCTTTGGGGGGAGCACAGAGGGACTGAGCTTTATGGGAAACAGCTGGTGATCTGAGGAGCCCCAAAACCCATAGGGTTGTTCTTACTGGGAAGATGACCCAGACTAGGAGATACGTTGGTCTGCGCTGCAGAAGACGAGTCCCCATTCTGCCTCTGACACCTTGTGTTCAGACTAGTTATAAGCTGGTACGTGTTTGTTTAATGTGTATTAATAGATACAAGGAGATGCCAAGGGAGGGAACATTGTGTGTGTCTCAGAAATGGTTTTATGTCCTATTTCATCCTCCAACTTTTATCACCAACTGGTAACAAGCTCAAACGTATTCACTGATGTAATAAATGCTTCTTTTAAAGAAGACTTCTTTTAAAATTGCCCATTATATAGGCTACAGTAATTCAGACTAATATTACAGTTAAATCACGATATTACAGCTGTGCATCAAGCAGCATGTTGAACATTTACCACAATCTACCATGGTTTTTATGGCCCTTCAACTGTCCTGGAGATCAAATATGTCATTGTAGACATAGGCTGTCATTGCATTTCTGTGTATGCACTTGGTAACGAGGCAGAAAGTGCTGATTGCTGAGGTGCCAAGAGTATGAAGACAATGGGTTCAGGAGAGTGACTTAAACTGCCGGGGTTACGGAGCAGGAACCATCAGCTTTGTGCATTCCCCCAAATTTGATGCTAAGTCTCAGTTCCAGGCTGTACTTCCAAGGATCTCGGAGATCATCTGCTCTTCCTTTGAAAACTCTGGAGTCCAGTAAAAACCAAGATTTTTTTACGTGACTTTTGTTTCAGTAAATTTATTTCTACAAAACAACAAGTATTGCAGGCTCCCACTGGGATGTTTGTCTTTTTTTCTTAGTCCATTAGAGTCTCTTAAATCCTTTAGTTCAGTTATCTTCCAGGGATAACAGCTGATATTTTAAACTTGCCTTTCGTTAGCGAAGGTTTTGATGCTCTATATGTTTTAGTTCTTCAGCTGTTTCTGGAGTGTTCAACACCTGAGAGCTGAGCACCATTTCTTATCATCTTGTTTCCATGTCGTAAGCATTGAATTTTTACTTACAACTCCAGGTACTTAATCATTTAGATACTTTTCCTTTCTTTTCATCATTCAGTCACTGTTTATCTCGTCTCAAAAATGCAAATACTGAAGACAGAAACAACAGGAACCTTGCATAAGCTTCACTTGAACAAGCCTTACCCCTCCTCAGTGCAGAATAATGCAATACCATTAATTGGATTTCCTCAGGGAAGTTTTGTCTGCTGAAGTGTTATTCATAGTCAAAGCTAAATATAATCTATCAGACTACAATAGTAACTGTCTTTCTCCTCTAATTTATTTAATAAAGATTGTGCCGAAGAGAATACTTTCCTCCTTGGAAAAAAAAAATATATCAGCAGAAAGGTTTTGGAGTAGGTTTCAAAGGAATCTGAGACTCTTCCTTGCCTTGTGTTAACTGATGGGAGTGTGGTTTTGTCCTTAGAAGTAGTAAGAGGAAGTGTTTACATTCCTGTTCGCAAAGCGTCGGAGGGAGCGTGGGAAGACGCCCGGTTTCCCACAAGCGGCACTCCAGTCTTAGCGCGAAGACCTTGGGGTGCAGCTGCCTCAGCACGCGTCCTCTAACAGGCGGGACCCCGCACGTCAGCGGCCGTAACACGCTCCCGCGGCTACGGTCGCGCTCACGATGGCCTTCACGCTCATGTGTCCTCGCAACTCGGCTGCGGGCGCACGTGAGCTGATGGTGGTTTTCCTGACGCACCTTTTGGCGACGGTCGCTGCAGGATTTTGCTCAGCTGTTCACACAGTGCCCGGGACCCTCCAAAGCCGGTCCCTGCCTGCGCCGTGCCCCCGGCGCTCAGCTGTTCACACAGTGCCCGGGACCCTCCAAAGCCGTTCCCTGCCTGCGCCGTGCCCCCGGCGGCAGCCTGGCGCGTGTCTGCCCGGGTGCCGGGTGCAGCCGCTTTGCCCGCTTAGCAGGAGTCCACGTTTTTAGAGGAGCGGCGATTGCCGCGAACGTTGCTGTGTCTGCGCGATGGCCAGGGCTTGCACGTATCCCTCGCTTAGTCATATGGCGCAAAATGAAGACGTAGATGTTTTTTTTCCTGTCCTGGGGAACAGCCTTCTGCATACGCTTCACTGAGACCATTCAGGTCAGATGTTCAAAATGAGACCGGACTGACTCACCCTTCGTGATGGTTCCTTAATGTTCAAACTGAGCTGCTGAGCTTCCTGGCTTCTGTGTATTTTAAAGTGCGTGTCCTAAGCTACTGCTGTTTCATTTCGTACAGGTATTTTTTAATTCCCTCTGGGCTTTTCTCTGTCCACTGCTCCCCACCAGCTGTTTGTCCTGGATCCGCGCCTTTAGCTGTACTAAATTACATCAAAAGTTAGTTACGGATTAAAGGTCAAGTGCGAGCAATCTGCTGCAGCTGTAATGGGCTTCTGCTGTGACCCCCACGGGGGCTGTATGATTCATGGTATCAGTGCTCTTTCCAGAAGAGCAAAGAATTGCTCATAAAAACCCCGTGTTGGGAAGCTGCCCTGTCTGGAAGTACGTGGGCAGGTCTGGGTGTTTAGAAAGACGGCTGTCGCAGCCGTTCCCGGCAGCCCAGTGCCGATAACGTGGCCCCCGCCAGCTCTTCCTCATCTCTCTCCTCTGGGGTTGCTATTGTACTAATTAAAATCACTGGTTTTAAAGCAAGGTGAGGGGTGTTCAAGGCTTCCATCTGGTGACCTTGTGCCTGGGCCCTGAGGAGGAAGGTAGGGCTGCTCACGGCGTGGCGTGCGGGAAGACCAAAGCGGTTCTCAAATGCCAAAGTTTGGGGTTTATTAGAGGAGAAACTGGAGCAGGCAACTTCTCAAAATAGAGAGCGCTTAACCCACTGCTTGGGTGAGACAGAGTAAAAATAGAAAGGATTTATTGAAAGGAGGAGAGGAATTACAGCGGGAAATAGTTCTCCTTGCAGGCAGACCACGTACCTCGGGCTCTTGCCCGCTGCGGCACTTCCAGCTCCACGGCTTGCCGGGGTCCCCGGGCGGGTGCTGGTCACCCCAGTGCCTGGGCTGCTGCCCGCCCGTCG
>NW_010559526.1:0-49270 GCF_000687285.1 Phaethon lepturus | reverse complement strand
GCAGTGTGCCCAGGTGGCCAAGAAGGCCAGCCACATCCTGGCCTGTATCAGAGATAGTGAGGCCAGCAGGACTAGGGACATGATCATGCCCCTGTACTCGGCACTGGTGAGGCCGCACCTTGAGTACTGTGTTCAGTTTTGGGCCCCTCACTACAGGGGGAGGTAGGAGGTAGAAGGAGGTAGAAGGACGTTGAGGTGCTGGAGTATGTCCAGAGAAGGGCAACAAAGCTGGTGAGGAGTCCTGAGCACAAGTCTTACGAGGAGTGTCTGAGGGAACTGGGGTTGTTTAGTCTGGAGAAGAGGAGGCTGAGGGGAGACCTTACCACTCTTTACAACTACCTGAAAGGGGGTTGTGGTGAGGTGGGTGTTGGTCTCTTCTCCAAGTAACAAGTGATAGGACAAGAGGAAATGGCCTCACTTTGCGCCAGGGGAAGATATTAGGAAAAATGTCTTTGCTGAAAGAGTGGTCAAACATTGGAAGAGGCTGCCCAGGGAGCTAGTGGAGTTACAATCACTGGAAGAGTTCAAAAAACATGCAGACGTGGCACTTTGGGACATGGTTTAGTGGGTGTTGGGTTAATGGCTGGGCTTGATGATTTGGACGGTCTTTTCCAACCTTAATGATTCTGTGATCCTGCATCTGAAATACATGACAGTAGGTTTTGTCCTACTTTCAGAAAATGCATGACTTTGCCAGAATCTGAAACTAGGAAAAGATTACAAATGCAGTTAAACTTTGGGGTGAATAGTTCAATGTAAATAGGAATTTCTGTCCTTTGTTTTTATTAGAAAGAAAAGTTGGAAAAATTGTGCAGGTATTAAGACAATTAGAACAAAATTATATTACCTGGTAGCTTCAGGGTGTTTTAATTCACAGTGTTTCAGTATTGAAAGTGTTGAGTGATAATACACAGTATTCCAGTATTGAGTCTTGAGGGGCATAGAGAAGTTTAAACCTATTTCATTAATGAATGCGATGCTGTCCAGAGGGACCTGGACAAGCTCAAGGAATGGGCCTGTGTGAATCTCATGACGTTCAACAAGGCCAAGTGCAGGGTCCTGCCCCTGGGTCGGGGCAACCCCTAATATCAATATAGGCTGGGGGATGAAGGGATTGAGAGCAGCCCTGCCGAGAAGGACTTGGGGGTACTAGCTGATGAAAAGGTGGACATGAGCTGGCAATGTGCACTTGCAGCCCAGAAGGCCAACTGTATCCTGGGCTTCATCCAAAGAATTGTGGACAGCAGGATGAGGGAGGCAATTCTGCCCCTCTACTCCACTCTGGTGAGACCCCATCTTAAGTACTGCGTCCAGTTCTGGAACCCTCAGCACAGGAAAGACATGGACCTGTTGGAGCAGGTCCAGAGGCAGGCCACCAAAATGATCAAAGGGATGGAACACCTCTCCTGTGAGGACAGGCTGAGACAGTTGGGGTTGTTCAGCCTGGAAGGCTCCAGGGAGACCCTACTGCAGCCTTCCAGTACTTAAAGGCGGCATATAAGAAAGATGGGGACAGACTTTTTAGCAGGGCCTGTTGCAGCAGGACAAGGGGTAATGGCTTTAAACTGAAAGAGGGTAGATTTAGACTAGATAGAAGGAAGAAAATTTTCACAATGAGGGTGGTGAAATACTGGCACAGGTTGCCCAGAGAGGTGGTAGATGCCCCATCCCTGGCAGCATTCCAGGTCAGGTTGGACGGGGCTCTGAGCAACCTAGTCTAGTTGACGATGTCCCTGCTCATTATTGGGGGGTTGGACTAGATGGTCGAACTAGATGTTTGGACTTGAAGGTCCCTTCCGTTCCAAATTATTCTATGATTTTATGATTAAGGTTCTTATGAACCTATCACTTGGCACCAACACATTTGAAGAAATGGGAAGTAGAAGTTTACTGAGGGTCTATGATGCAGAATAATGTGACATGTTCAAACATTGCAAAGATTGAACCTAAACACCAAAAGTACATATCACAGGATATTCTCTTAAATGTGATCTGCAGGCACTCTTACATAAATTTATTCCAAAGAAAATTTCCAGAAGTCTATTATTTGATTTCACATGGACCTCCTCAAGGTTAATGTATTTCAGAAAAATACAGCAGTTTGCCAGCATGGACATCTATGCGAAAACCAAACTTCATTTCACAGTTCCTCCAGTCAGCACAAATGCTTGAGTTTGATGAGAAGAGCTTTAGGAAAGCAATGGCGATATTTTCTCATCTTGGTAGTATGCGAGATAGATGTAGAGATCTTTATCTATTCTGCGGATGACAGTAAGTGATGGACTAGGGAAAAAATCTTGTCTCTGTCCTACTAATTTCCAGCTTTAAGGAATGCATGTGTGCGGTATAGTGGAAAACATGCTTTACCCTTCTGAAGTGCTATAACCTGCTAAAATCTCCTTTCTACTAAAAATAAGAACAGAGAAGGGTCTCCTAGGGCTGCGGATGAGATGAATACATTTTAACTGTTCCTTATATAGGACTTAAATGGAGAGATCAGAATTGTTTTGATGAAAGCTTGCTTCCGATCTGTCACTCAATTAATACAAAATCATTTTGGCTAGTAAATTCTGTTCAGTCAAGCATGTACTAAAGAAAATAATCAAAGGGGGGTTTGGCTTTTGTTTCTTTGTTTTGTTTGGGTTTTTTTTAATAAGAAATGGTTTACTGGGTTGGTGTAGAGGAGGTTTGGCTTGTGCCTTCTGTGCTGCAGCCATTCCTGCCCCTTAGTTTGCAATCTAAACTGGGAGAAAGGGAAGTGCAAATAAGGTGGGGAAAAAAAAAAAAAAGAAATAAAAAAATAGAAGATAAGGTCTCTATTTCATTTCAACTTAACCAACTGGATTAGCAAGTTGGGTTTATGTTCTTACTATTATTAGGAATACTAATTAGGGTAAATATTTTTTAAAAACGGTCAGGATTTAATTCTTTATTTTCACTTTATTTGTCTCTGTCTCCCAGAGTAAGTAGGGGAAATCTGCCAGGGAGCGGAGCACTGCAAGTCCCAGGGTGTAAATGTCTCTGCCTGAGCCTAACAATAACTCTGCTGCCACTGCCACAGAGCAGAGCAAAGGCGAGAAAATACTCTAACATATTTGTCATGCTTGTCATGTGAAATACTTTCCTACCTCAAATATTGTTAGCAGAAATGTGTATCAGTTGATCAGGTCAATTTTCTTGAGATTGATATAAGCAATTTTGTGGTGTCTGTTCAAGCTAGAAATGCTCTTCTCTCTTTCGGCAGTTATGTTATTTCACACCTACCAAATAAGATGCCCATACTGTGTCACCCAAATTCAGCTGCAGCTGTTCTGATATGAGGATCAAGATAGCAAATTAAAATACTTAATGAGATAGTTTAGGTAAATGACACTTGAGGTATGTTCTGCTTCCTCCAGCTGTTGTGGTTGAAATACTGAACACAAACAAATGGGAGACCATTTGGGGTGCCTCCAGGAAATGGGCAAGATCAGGGAGAGAGAGAGAAAAAAAAAAGGGAGCAAACAAAGGTAAAGATGATGCTTACAAAGCAAGTTAAGAAGCAGGGGAAATCAAGTAGATGAGAAGATCATAATGGCCTTCAGCGAGAAACAGTAATAACAGACTCAGATGTTTGATACAGTGCAAAAAGGTATGTCTTCTTGATATTACCAAAGAAGAAAACCAGGAGCAAAGAAAGGAGCCAAAAAGAAATTAAAATATTAAAAAACAAAACAAAACAAAAAGCCACCTGTAAGGTAAGAGACTTCTTTAGAAAGAACAGTGGATGTGAAGGAATTTGTGAGACTAAAAAAAAAGGCAAATGACAGGAAAACCCTCATAAGGGTCAGAGTTTATTAGTGCTTCTGCAGTTGCAGAAGGGAAGGACTCACACAAGGATCTGATCAATTAAAAGGATCAAAAGGAGTGTCACTATCAGTGAGAACAGAAGCTCAGAAATGGGGAGGGAAAGGAGAATAAACAGATGGGAAAAGGATGAAAACAGGGTAAAAGGATATAGTTCAGAGTGGAGAAAGGGGATGCTCTTTGTCCAACAAAGATGTGATGTCAGTAATCTGAAGATTCATGAGTTATTCTTGAAGGAAAAGTGAATTTTCTCCCACAACCTACATATTCTGAATGAGATACTTGATGCTATTTAAGTCTTCCGTGGGATTGTGTAGCTGAACCAGTGGAGAACAGACATAAATCCACATCACACTGACACTTCAGTGTTCTTCATGCATGGTGACCCTCAAAACCAGAAAAGTGGTCTGCAGCAGTTGCATTCTACTGTTGAGGAAATCTCAAGAAAAAACTTTGCTGTTGAGGAAATCTCAAGAAAAAACTTTGCTGTAGAATATAATGTGCAAATGTGTAAATATCAGTAAAAGATATGTCTATGTATCTATGGAATTTTGTTACTTAAGAGTTTCTGTACAATTTCTCTGATAGACTACATTGCCAACTGCATGTTGCTATTAAGACAAAGACTGGTGACAAGGAATGAGGTTTAATGAGACTTAGTGATTAGACAAAGTGATTTTGGGGAGGGACATCTATGTCTCCACATTAAGAGCTGCCCCAATAATTAACAACACTTACCTGTAAGAAAGAATGAAAAGATTCTGAGAGACGTGACAGCTAACAGACAAGGTAAATGACTGTTTTGGTCTAGTCTTAAAAGGAAAATTGAACATGCAAAGCAAGTGGCACTTTCTTAATTACAATTTAAAGATCTTTATGCCAGCGTAACTCAAATCAGGATCTGTATCTCATCCATGTTTTTCTTTTCTGACCATTGTTGTCAGTTCTTTCATGACACTGATGCATGGATAAGATGCTGTTCTGTACTACAAAGTCAATTCTTTGTATTTTACTACACAGTCTAACCTGGCTATCTTATTTATTGCGTATTTGTAGAAAGGCCTTTATTTGAACCTCTGCTGATTCAAAAGAGAAATGACACTAATTGAATGACATGATCCTAAAATTCCCAGTCAACTTCAAGAGACTCTCACAGTGTCATTCCTGACACTTCGCAAAATATTAATGTTTTTCACATTGTGAAAAAGGTGGCAAGGCATTTCTAATTTTAAATTCAAGGTACTGAGTAGGATTTATTGCTCATCACTATGCTGCTACTTAGTATGCAATTTGATAATCTGGTCACCTGACCTAATTTTGGATCACAGCAATGTGGAGGTCTTTATGTAAGCTAGTGGACCCTGTTATCAGCACCCAGTTCTGCTTGCTCTGCTCGGGTGCTGGAAGATGTTGCTCTGTCAGTGAAGGCACTGACAGTACTAGGGTCAAACCTCTTGTCTCTCCAGCATTCACTAGTCCATCCTTAATTTTGCTTTCAAAGATCAAATATCTATCTGCAAGGTGCTGCTGCTTATGAAAGATCCCCCAGAGTTCATAGATAGTGAGTTAATTATCTCCTCTCCAATATATGTAAAACCTACATATTTAACTGATCTGTCCAGAAAATGGAGAGGTTTGCCTTCCTTGTTCATGTACGTTACTTCTGTATACTTTTTAAAATGAGTCTTACTCATCTCTAATGATTATTCAATGACCTTTGAAATATACTCACTAGCTACAGTACATCTGCATTGACTCTGCTTATGGGATGTCTGTATCTTTCTCACATTAATGTATGCAGTTTCCTCTGTTCCAGTTGTAGAAAATAAGAACAAAAGCTCATTTCAGATATTTCAAATTAATTTTCTTTTTGTCATCTAATTCATCCCCCTGCCACTGCACAATTGTTCCCTACAATGTATTTTTTAAGAGCTCTCTTGATGGATGGTGTCTTCTATTGTAACTTTTGTGCTACTATCATTCATTTCCTTTATTGCCGAAGACAAAGACATTTTATTGGCACACTCCTTTCACTTAGTGTATTATCTACTAACTTTTTAAAATACAAATCCTTCATGAACTTTTTCTGGAGTTTAAATAAAGATTTTGGTGCAGATGATGGTCTCAGAGTTCATTTGGGTTGCCCCATCCCTCAATTATCTGTTGCATTGTCTATTCTAAATTCCAGTTCTACACCTTTTGCAGAGTTGTGGTGCACTGAAATGAATGTTAAAATCCCTGTGAATTTATGATGATTCCGTCTTGTTTGCCTGCAGTTCAACAAGGTATTTCTACCTTAGCTTAGGAATACAAACAATAACCTCATGCTTAAACTTAGCAAAGTACAATGTAATCTCTGACAGAATCTGCTGTGTGCTCAACTAATTGTTCAAGCAAGGATCTACATATGCTCCTCAACTCCCATAAAATCTCCTAATTCAAGCTATTTAAGAAAAAAACATTTGAGTAGATTTTTTTTGGCGATCTGTGCTGATGCTTAATGCAACAGTTAACAAAAACTGTTCTATTTATTTGCTACACTGATACTGATGGCTACACCATGAGTGATTTATTTAACATTGTCTAAAGATCTATAGGAAGAAGAAACCTGAATCAAGTTTTACCAAGTCTAAGACAAGTGTCCTGTTCACTGGACAACTCTACCTTGCAGAAAAATCAGTGTTCAGCATTCAGATCTTGCCTCCCTGAAGATTAAACTCATGTCTGTTTAGCAACATCCTCTAATTCCAAACATAAATTCCTCAGCTACTCAAAATCCCATCAGTAAAATCTTGTTCCCTTTTCTTCTTCTGACACATACATGGATATGCATACCTAGTATATCCAGGTAAGTCCAGGCGTTTTTGAGCTATGTGGTGCATGAGCCTGGGTGCAGTATTTGAACAAAGCCCTTCCCACCTCTTGGGCCTGCTGGAGAGATTTGGCAGCATTGAATAGTCCTACACAATGTCCAGAGTGCTCAGTTGAGATGTAATCAGCCCTGGAGTGAGTTAATCTCAAACTAGAAGAAAGAAGCAATGAAGCTGGGAAAGTCCAGTCATTGTCCTTCATTCTCTGCATTATACCTCCTTAGACTTTTATGTGTAAAAAAGACAAAATTGCTAGGACCTCAGGCAGTGTTAGATTTCTCTCCTAAAAATGACTATAATCCAGGTCCTAACTTAAATCTTCTACCCAATCATTTTCATGGGCCATGAAGGGTGGGCTTTTTTTGTGGTGTTTTGGTGTGGGTTTTTTTTCCCTATGATACATGAGTGGCAAAATGAATTCTGATTATTTTTTCCCTCCAATCTCCGAAGCACAGTTGAAGAAGGGTAGGTAGACCACAGCTGTAGAATGAGGTGGTAGAGACAATGTTTCTCCTCTTTGGCTTGACCTCCTATTTTTAACTAACTATATAATTCATTGTAATAACTCTAGCATGCCTCAAAATATCTGTGAAGAGGGCACTTATGTCACAAACTTAATCGAACGTTTATTATTATTTATTGCAGCACTATGAGAGCCAGGCTCTGTAATGCAAGACAGTTACAAAGATGAGTTAAACATAGACAATCGCATCCTTGAGCATTAAATCCTACATCTTTTTAACTGGTCTCAGAGTATGTTCCTGTAGGTTATAGTTTAGTTTAAGGGTTTTAACCTGGTATTTTAGGAAGCAATAGAAATAAGTAGAATATAAAACAGCTTGCAGTCTAAAGTCACTCAGTTACTCGTTGTACTTAATCAAAACTACTGTAAGTGCTTTTGGCATTACACAACAAGATATGAATTTTATATGTGCCCTTCCTTCTAACTGCAGTTAGAAGTGATGACAGCACTCAAAGGATATTTTGAAATACAAACATCTGCATATTGGTAGCTGGTTTTGGGTCTTGAAGTTTACATTCAATTTTTAACTCGTAGTTCTGCAAATTCAGTCTTCATCTGTCCATTTTAGCTATTTTGTTTATGAAAATACTCTTTAAAGGTCTGTGACAATACTAATGGTAACAGGAAACACCAGGAAATTTTTTCCTATAGTATTCATTACCATGGCTCCTTCTTCTATGCATTTTTATGCTATTCTCCACAAGGCAAGTAACCATACACATGTTCATCATCTGTTGCAACGGAAATAGAAAATGGATTACATAAATGAAGTTCAGTTATAAACCATATTTTTTTTTAGCATTCAGCAGTGCTTTGCAGTAATCTGTTCTGCTTCATGCTATAGTGTACCTCACACTGACAGAAGTTTACCACAACCTCACATGGCTGCTTAACTTTCTCTTACACTTTCAAAGATGTCTCTGGCTGGCTGGCATTCATGCTGAACATGCCCAAGCTTAAACTCTCTTTCTTTACTAATACTGAATCAGTATTCCTAACTGAGGTCTTGGCACTTAGGCTGTGTAGACATAAAAAAGAACCTGAAATTCGGTTAGGATTAGAGATTAGGAACTCTCCCAATCAAACTGCATTCAAATTGAAGTCAGGCCAAGGCAGATGGACTTGGTAAACAATTTTCCTATCACCCAGATCCTCACCTTCACTTTAAAATGTTTTCCTGTCTTGCTGAATCTCACAGGTCTGTCTAATTTTAACTTCAGAACTTTGAAACACTGCTTTCTTCTTGTCTACCTAACATAAAAAGACCAAAAACTTAAATGTAAAAAAGGTTGTCTGCTTCCACAACCAACTCCCCAAGAACAGACCAAAAGTTACCCAAGATGAATAATATGACCCTATACAGACATATTACACATCCATACAGATCCTCGGATGACCAAGAACTCAAACAGTTTAAGCCTTCCTAAAGGTGCTCCTCTCCCTTCCTGAGTCATAATGTGTTCTCGTATACCTTTCTGAATAGGTAGCAACAGAAATACAAAATCTAACAATGAATAGTGGTAAGGATATATCTGAGGTCAATTTAGTTCACAAAGTGAACAAATCACTTTAAATTGGTTGGGAAAGACCAAGTATAATTGCCATGGGAACTTTTTCTAATGTGTCTAGGCAGAAACTGCATTGACAGGCTCAGCCAAGCACTAAGTTTCACAGGTCAAAGAGGTACAAACCTGTTGCTGACTCTCTCATGCCATGGCAATAACACAGATGTATCAAGCTTGACAATATGAAGAAATACTTAGTGGGGAATACTCAGGCCATTGTGCATATAGACACTGTCCTTATTAGCTGTAATCATTTGCCAACACCTTAAGCTTGAGGAGTATCCACTAATGGAATAATCTTTTGCAGCATTCAAATAATTTATACTCAATTTTCTCACTTGATTACAAGATAAGAATTTACAAACTTTTTCAAGTTTAAGCTAAAGAAATACAGTAATATGCTGACTTTTGCATATTTTCCATCTTCAAAATACAAACACTTCTCATAGTTACTTATAATTGGATTAAATGCTTTGAAAGATACATATGCCAAATATTTCTGTGAAATATGAGTAGTATATATAGTTTTCTTTAGTTCAACCTGCTAGTTGCTAAACATTCAAATATACTTCTCAGAACTTAGTTCTTTTTAATTTTTTTTTCCAAAAATCAGTATGTCGTAACTATTTAAAAGCACTGGCAGAAATTAAAACACTCCCTAACTGGAGATCTGAAATATTTTGGCGTATGAAAGAAGGAAAAACAGAGGTTTTTCATAATGCTTAGGAACTACAAGCATTGTATAACCTCTTTAGTATGAAGTTACAAAACCCAGTTAAAGCATTTCTCAGCACCTTTTCTTGATCATTACAGCCTCGTTGTGAACACCAGTGGGACAGCTTTTTGTTGCTCTTTGTTTGTCCTGGTGTTTGGAGCTACTTCGCATTCTTGAGATCACCAGAACTTCTAAATGACCTGTTTATCAGCTCTGACTTCTAAATGACCTATTTATTGGAGCTATCAGCTCTGCGAGGGCAGAGCTGAACTAAATGAAGCAGGTGAATGAACAACCTGTATTCTTGTACAATTTTTTTCAATTCCCAGTTGCTTTTCTATCTGCTGACTGATTATGTTTCCATTGATCGTGAAACTAAACTGAGACATTTGCGTTCGATACTTATTCTTGTGCTACGAGAAGTCTATTAATGCACTTCACAAGAGTTTCAGAAGGATAAACCTGCTAACTGTCCAAATATGATATTCAATACAATAAATTTAGTTGCAAAAAAACCTGTAAGTGTTGCTAATTTTGATAAACCCAAATGTCATAATTGTCCCAAGTCTCCAAATAAATGTCCAAATAAACCAAAATGTCCAAGTAATTCAAGTATCATAATCCATTATTCATAATGTTTCTACAACCAAAGATAAACTAAAGGTTATTAACCTTTTTTCCATACTAAAAAGATAAAAATAGAAAATGAAAATCAAAATAATGTATGAAGTCTCCAAGTTTTCTTTCAAAGTTTAAAAGTGACCAAGTGACCATTGCAAACAGGACTCCAAATAGAATTCTGTGTGCTTTCTGTATTTGTTTAAAAAAAAATTCAGCTATTCAAACCCTTAATTTCAGCATGACACAACAGCTACATTTTCTTCCTCCCTCTTCACTTGATTCTAACTTTGGTTTTCTTACGCTGACTGGCTCTGTTAGAATTAATTCTTCCAGATGATATTTAATTTTTTTAGCAAATTCCACGCTTTTATGGCAAAACTTCCCCCTCAGAGCACAATTCAAACCATCTTCATTTCTGTGAAATGTATGTTTCTCCTCATACTTTCGCATAAGCTCATGCCTTCATGGCATACACACAAATATTCCTTACTGATGAAACTGACCTCTGGAAGAAAAGGTTTTGTTTCTCTTTGGCTTTCTTCTAAGTTGCTTTTTGAAAACTGACCTGAATACTCATGGGCTACAGTTGTTTCTGAATCATAAAGTTATATGCTCTTAGAGCCTCTGGCTACAGACGTAAATTGGCTTTAATAGCAATTGCATTGTTTTCAGAATCCAAAAATAATTGTCAAGTATAAATACTACAAGTGATTTACCACTCAGTATTACAGAACTGTCAGTATCATCCTCTACAGGTGTAACTCATAAATTTAAACTTCTATATAATACTTCAAAATCAAAATTAAGTTCGGGGATTAGGCTTTGATAAATCAGGCAATAAAAACATGACATTGTATAGTCCACCTGAAGCAAATAAAAAAATGGGAGGGACTTTCATGCAAAAAGCATTGTTTTACCTTCTAAGTTAGGTATGCTGCATAAAACAGAGAGGGAAACACTACAGCAAATTCCACTTTTATATAAATGCCTCAATATCCACGGTCTACATACTGTAGGCAGGAACTGCTTTTTCCCTTAATACAACATAACATCTAGAACAAAAAAGTAATAGCTGATTAAAAGTAAACAGCGATGTAGTTGCAACAAATCCCCATTTGTTAGACTGAGTGCTGGGATAATTTGAGACATGATGAAGTAAAGAAAGGGCATGATGGTTCCTCCACGACCAGCTGTAGGACAGAGTGGACCTAGACCTTAGATGGACTAAAGTATTTGCAGTTCTAAGACACCATGGCCATGAGGAACTAATGAGTCTTAATATTAATGTTTTCCACTATGTTCTAGAATTGGAGAAAAATATATTTTAAAAAACGTCCACAGATTGATGAGATACCATTTTTAGAGAATAACTAATTCTTCACTGAGGTAGATTCATTTACTCACAATGTCTTGTCTAGCATTTCTACCTCACACTTTTGTAGTGCTAGACTCAAAGTCTTCACGAGACCATTTATACTTTGCTATTCCTTCTCTCTACTTAACTTTGTGTATATGAATCATGGTAGTTTTTTAGCAGCTCCACCAAATGATTAACAGTGCTGGCTTTTGGAAAATATAACGTATTTAAAGTTTGGAAACAGGGAGGGGAGTGCTGTGTGCGCTTTGTCTCTTCAGAAAAAAAAAGATGTGAATCAACTCAAATCTTCCAAAATGCCAATTCTATAAGGAAGGGCTAGAGTAGAGAATTACATTTGGTTTGGAATCAGCAGCTGCACAATAGATCAAGATATTGTTGAGCCCAAACTATTAAGCTCTGCTGGCTAAGTAATTCTGCACTCAAGAATATGTACTGATGTTAAGGTAACTATAATGCTTTTAGGAACTGAGATTCAATCTCCACTTGTCACTGAACAGGACCATATGGATGGATCGGAGCTAAGGACTGAAAACCTGCCTGTACATCTTCCTATGGCATTGAAGAGAGCCCAGATAATACAATTAAGTTAATCTTGAAGACTCTACTGAGTCTTGAAGACCCTAATCTTCCCACTGAGCAAGTGAGGTGAATGAGAATTTTGCTTCTGTGTTATAATACCATTTAAAAATTAATGTACAACAGACGAGTAACAGATTGTAAATGAAAAATTAGCACACATTTGGTAATGACAAAATTATCTTATAGATGACTAGCATTTCCTGATACTAAAAGGGTCAGCCTTTATTGCCCTACTGCTAATTCTGAGTGATTCTAAGTATCATGATCTTTATGGGATTTTTATGGTCTTCTTGACTTTTAATGTTGTGACTGAACCATAATTGCTAACTTCCCGTTCCTACTATAAATGGTGGAAATGTATTTTGCTTAAAAATTACAGTGTTGAAGTGGAGCGAGCGAGTGAGTGAGTGAGTGAGTGAGTGAATCTCACAAATATTTGCCTTAGAGTTCCACACCTAGGAGATCATGGAGTTAATAAAAATAAATGTATTATATTTATTACCCTGCTGAATATGACCAAACTGCAGCTAAAGAGTAATTTTCAATAAATTTTAGTGTAAAACTTTGAATAAATTTGAAAAATGTCACAATCTGCAGGAACTTGTTCTATACTACTTCATGGACTTTGTATTTCTACTAAGAGGTCATTGAAAGAACTATGACAAAAAACTACTAGTGAAATGCAGTGTCTTTCAGTTTCAGAAAGATTTTACACAAATCCATCTACAAAATTTCCCTACTAAGAACAACAAAACAGGAAACAAATTTAAAAAGCTGGATTTTTTCTTCCTTTTAGTTTTAGGAAACTCTGGATGTCTTAACAAAAGATACTTGAAAAATGTAATGCATTATGTGTCCTCCAATAGTTTGAGACTACATAAAAAGCCCTGAAATCAACAGAAAGGTCACTGTTTGTACTGGGATGTGAGCTTTTCTCAGGCTGAGGACATTTGCACTGATTATTGGATATTTCTTGTTGTGTTGCCTTTCCAAAGTACTGATCAGGACTTGCATTCAGAAGCAGCTACACAGTACAGACTGCACATCATCCACAGATGCATACTGGCCTCCAGCATCATATTGCCCAAGTGCATCCACCCTCCCAGCACCCACTGTTTTCTTCTATAATTATTTTTCTGCCTTTCATGGCACGGTCTTTTATGGCACACCGAGAAGTCATCTTGCTCTTGACAGTCAGGTTTCCAGGGAATTTCTCTAATAAACAAGTACTTTGCCTTATTTTCTAGGAGTAATAGGATTTCAAAGGTTGTGTCACACAGAATACTCTATGTGGTCTGTGCATGCATTAACTACTTCCCTTGAAGAACATTGCCTAAGACAACATATGCCATTTGAATCTGATTTTAAAATTAGGGTGAATCAGTGCTATGTTCTGAATGTAACATGCAGAATGCTGCAGGCTCAAATCCAACACTGAACTAAAGATATTTTTGGAAGTGTAATGCTCCAGAAATTGCTAAAGACCCACTGTTTATGTTATTTTGTAAGCTGAAAATAATTTTTGAAAGTTGCAGTGCATTTTTATCTACTCTTTTATGTAGTTGTTGTTATTTCTATTTGTTTTGACTACTGCTAACTTTATAAATAGATAAAAAATTTTGAGACAGTTGTTCTCAGATATTTTTTTCTATTTAACTGTTAGCTGTGAACTATACAGAAAAAAAATCTGTAAGATTTTTCTTTTGTACTGTCAGAAGTGCATGACACAATATCTGACAGCAAACCATTCAAGCTGAAGTTTAAATAATACTGAATGAGCTACTTTAAATGCCTTTGCCTTTATATGATCACTGAAACCTGTCAGCCTTTCCCTGTTCACTAAGAACATTACTAATTTAGGTCAGGATATCTTGGATTCAATAGACCAGTATGTTATGGTTGCTATTTTCATATGAAGAAAAAGCACTATGATATGATCACTGAAAGTCTGTGTGTATGATGTCAATGTCAAAGGACATTTACCATGGTCTTTCACTAGGGGAAGGGCTGTCAGAGACAAAAGTGTTCCTACATCAATTTTACTATGGCTAAAGAAGTCTATTCTTTCTAGCTAGAAAGAAAAAAAATCTTTGACAATAGGAAAAACTTACTCCTTCAAGTATTTATCCTTTCTTTTTTATCGTTTCCCGTCTGTTCTTTTGTGAGAAAAGGTATGAGTTTGGTATGATAAGATTTGATTAAAAAAAGATATTTGTAAGAAAAAAAAATGTTTCCTTGACAGTTGTTATAGTCACATGGTAGTATTATTCCTCTTTTTGAAGATGCTGGGCAAAAGAAGGTCCTGGATCAAACTTCTATTAAATTTACCTTCCTTTGTATTGTTAAGCAATGAAAGCAAGTAACTACAACGGCCAGCATTCTCAGGGTCAATGTGAATCCTTACTAATCTGTAACAGCATCCTTCAAGTCCTTTGTTCACCACAGAGAAAGCAAATAACCCATAAATGGAAAAAGCTCCTCAGGGAAGCAAGCAAAAGAACAGGAAAACGCTAGGCAAGGGTATGCGTTCTGCCAGTGACTCTACTGGATATGACAAGCACATCCCACAGTTTACATACAAAGCTACCATAGCATTCATTCACCGTGTGGCAAAGCAAGCAATTAAAAGAATTGTGCTCCTATTACACTAAGTAATGAGAAGGAGGGTGGGAAACCCACTTACAAGGCTTCAGAGAGTGTATGAATTGAAATTTCTTGTTTATATTAGAGAAAGTAGAATAAATATTAAGAGATATCTCTCACATACCAAATATTTAGCAATATCTCTAATACTTTCTATTTTAGAGAAAAAAGAACTGTTAATTTACTCATCTGAATGACTAGGTTTCTTAAATGCTCTAAGAGGACTGAACAAGAAAGGGTTGGAATCTTCAAATAGAAGTATATTGTCACCACTTGCACTCCAAAATATCTACTGACAACCACTAGCCTCACTTACCCTGACACTGAGAACTGCAGAAAAAAAGAAGTTTTAAGTTGTTTCTATAGAGCTTCATAGAGGTTTCCCAGTTTTTGCTACCTGGCTAAACTCTGTCTCCTGCACTCTCTCTTTCTCAGGACGATATTGTGTTCACAAGTTAGTGTTCTTTAAGCATATGAATACAGTTTACAGTTTTTAACTATTAAGACTCAATGTGATATTACCAAAAATGAAGCTAAGAATGGCAGTGTAAATAATGCAAGCCCTCTCAATCAATAAGATAACCCTTATTACCCCTTAAGTTATGCATATCATAATATTTCAAGCAATAAGAAAAAGTGCAAGGTGTTCCTCTTCTTATTTTAATTTCTTCATAAAGAGGTGCTATTTTAATTACGCTTCACAAGAAAGGCTATACCTTTCCAAACCAGAAGTTGTTATAAAATGGCCCTTCTAAGCAGATTTTTCCTGCTTTGTCCTCTCTTTATTATGACTCTAATGTCTTTAGTCAAAAAGAACCTGAAGTAGCCTCTAAAAAAATCCCCCAACCTTTTCAGTAAATTTATCCTACCTAACCGTCTGAAAATTGCAAAACAGAAAATATTCCTCTAGGAAGATCCCCTAGACTAGGAAGATCCCCTCATCTCTAGACAAAGAACTAAACGTGTCACATGAAATACGGTATACACTTGGATGATGGAGGACATTGCAACAGCCAGGAAACACAATAGCTATGAATTCTACAATAATATAGAAAAAATCCCTGGTTGGTGAATTTGATTGAATTATTGCTGTAGATCACATCAAACAAGAAACTCAGAATAAGTATTAATTGAAATGTATCCAATTTGTTGAGTGCGACAAAGTGGAAAATCTCTATGTAAAGTTTTTCAGTGAACTTCTACTGTCTTTAAAAAAGTCATCATATTTGCATCATAAGCTCATTTGATTCTATTGTCTACTGTGCTACAATTTAACTTGCCATAGCAAGTCTCGTTTTGTTTTGTTTACTGAATGACAATTTTACACTGAATAATGAAATCCATTTTGACATAGAAGAGGTGAAGTGCTGCTAGTAAAGCCAGTCTAGCATTTATCAGAAACATTAATACATTTTTATTACTAGTACCAAAACACTGTGAAGATTATTATTTTGTTATAGTACAGACTGTATTGTATTACATTTTTCAATGTTTATTACACAGGATTACAATTTATTTCCTCTATTTAGCTTTTTTTTAATCATTTGCACACAATCAGAGGATTCTGAAAGATGCAGTAGTTCCATTCAACTGTAGATTTGCTCTGTATCTGACAAATTCTCTCCTTATAATTAAGTTGTCATAGCAATGCATTTTTAATAGTACTGATTAATATGCCAGTAATGTTCTGGAGACAGAGCTCTTTATAGATTTTAGCATTCAGTTATGCTAAACTATAACTTTAGCAAATACACAAGTGCTGGTCTACTTGCACTAGCAGAGAACATGTGACCAGTTAAATTAGGCCAAAGCATAATCTGACACACACAACAGAAAGTTACGTAAAACTTTCTGTGGCTCAGCTCAAGAAAGTAAAGGCAAATCCTACACCTGTTCTGTTTTAAATTTAAATGTTTAATGATTAAAAAACCCTAAACGATTACACCTTATTAGGGAGAAAGAAAAGTTTGTTTTGTTTTGTTTCCAAAGGGGTTGCTTTTGTATATTGGTACTTATGTGGTACATCAGGCAGCCGTGGAGAATATGCATCGAAAATGAGAAATCACAGTACTTTGCTGACTCTGTTTTAGCATGTCTTCCTCTCTGTATTTTTAAGAGATCAATTAAATTATACATATTTATAAGGTTTCAAAACAACAGGAAATCATTCTCCAAGGACTAGGACTGTATGTCTTGGCTGCTTCCAAGGCACTGATAGCAAGTGTCAACATGCAAGAGTCTGTGAGAGTGAGACATGAATCATGAGCAAAGAAAATTGCCTGATATTTCATTCCTTTTTTAATTCAGTACGTGAAGAATAATATGCATTATTTTTTACTATCAGGAAAAATGTAAGTGAATCAAAGAGACATGAAGAAGAAAATGGTGTCAGCTTTATTTTCTGTGGCTGGGAAAGCAAAGGAGGGCAGAGGAAAGAGAGATTCTTTTCCTTACACCTCTCTAGAAAAGAGAAGTCTTAAATTTTGAAGTGTTGATTGAAAAGAGCGTTACATAGCACACATCCTCTAAATGCTCCTTCAAAGGGCTTATGAAGGGGAAAGTATATTGTGAATGCAGTAACTGACCTAACTAATATATCTTAATGAAGATGTGTATTGATTTGGTTATGAGGAATGCTTAGTCTCTAAATATATAAATGTAAAATGGAAATTGTTCGCCCTGAAGTTTCTGACCTTCCCTGGATAATGTGAGAAACACACCTGTTTAAGTCAGACTTTGGAAGCTTGCAAGCAAGGGACAGGTGTGCAAGTACTACAAATTTCACATACATTAAATTTACCTGTTTCATATATATAGCCTAAAAGTTAAAAATTAAACCAAAAAAGCTTTTTTCCAGACTGAAGCATAATGAAAATCTAACAATGGCAAAGATAAAGTTACTAAGGTAACTGTGAAATGATGGAGGCAACAAGGTACCAAATGACTAAGCAGAATTTTTGTTTTCCTCTCACTTCCTGGTTTATGTATTTTTCCTTAGGATCAAAGCTAATCCTACGCTTTAAGTATTTAGGAAAAAAAGTGGAATATGCAAGTTGAAGGTGGTATACAAACTAAGACTTCCCAGAAAATAAATATAGTAAAAAATATGAGAATAGATGCATCAATAAGTGCATATATGCAATATATGCCTCTTTACTCTTTATTTAGAATGGATTATACTTTAGCTAATAAATAAACAAACAAGATTTTCCTTAGCAGTCGTAAGCTTTCTCTTCTATGAATTTCTGGCTGTTACTGCTTTCTTCTTCAAAAACTGCATCTTTAAAATTAATAAAAATGACACATTTAATGAAGGGATCAGACTACATTTAACGTAGTCTCAGAAAGGTTGGACAATTGGGTCCTTTTTTAGGACCATCACCAGAACAGGGTAGAAGACGCTGAACATAGCTGGGGTTATTAATTTCACATCGTCACGGTTTCTTCCACCAAGGCCCAGGACCAATGAGAGGCAGAGCCGGTCGGCATTTGGCCCGTATGTACAGGCATAACCTGCAGGTAGCCTGTTGTTACACGGTTCCCAAGTAGCTGTAGTCAATCTTGTTAACTACCTGGGGAACCCAGATCAAGAACAACACAAGTCTTTTGTAGTCTAGATGATCATTTACAGTAGACAGAAAGAGAAAACTGCTCCTAATGATGCTTCTTTCAAGAGTTTTCTGATTTTTCTTAGATAAGGTTTACGGTAGATAAGGTTCTTAGATAAGGATAAGATTTTCTTAATATCACCTCTCCAAGACTACCCTTAAGAATATTCTTAGAGACTGATTCTGGTGCTCATCTGTGAACTAAGTGCTCTTTGCCTGACTACAGTCATTGGCAAGGTGCAACTAAAGGATGAGAGATCCTACAGCCGTTCCTGGATGCTGGAAAATGTGTGTGCTCGTGGAGGTATGTGGTACTTATTTAGGCCACAAAGTGCGTTAGACATGAAACGCATGTAGACATAGGAACAGTGATCAGTCCATACCCAAACCCTGAAGACTTACAGCCTTGTAACTGATAAGAGTAGCATGCTGAGGTTACGTGAAAGTTGCACAATTGTCCAGCTTTCTAGTCTGTCCTTCATGAACATGGCCTCGTTCCCTTTCTTGGATGTATTTCTATGTATAGGGAATGAACTGCTGCTACAGGATACTTCTAACTCAGTTCTTTGCTGCTAGGCAAAAGCTCTGCAACATTTTGAATTAAATATTTGAAATAATTGCTTCTCCAGTTAAAAAAAACAAAACAAAACATTGCATTATATTTCTGCTTTACTTGTGTTCATTTTCATATACTAAAATATCACTCACTAGTGGTGGAAATAGTGACTGTGGATGGACTCTGAGATTGGCTGTAAAGATCAAGCTGTGGTGGGAGGCTAGAAGACAATAATACTCTAACTAGGAATATAATGCACTTTGAAGTTATCAGTTGCTTCATAGAGAGCTGCTGAAATATCAGAAGGAAAAACAACCACACTCATTTTTCCACGAGTCCCACAGCAATGCTGATAGTATCAGGTGTGTACAGCTGTAATGCAAGTATCTTTGTCTCTGTACAACAGTAACACATGGGAGACAGATAAACAGGAGCAAACATGTAGCTGACAGCAACAAATATCTTTACAAATATGATTGCATTGTCTACACAGAGAAGGCATTTTGGAAGGTCTGAAACTGGACAAGTAAGAAGGAATCAGACATTGAGCATTCCCAGGGGATGGGTACAAAAGAGAGGAGAGAGGAATATCTGGCTATTGCCTATTCTCTCGCTACTATGTAAGCTGACAAGGTAGTATTTCAAAAATGTTTCCATACAAAAATTAGCCCGGTGTTATGAAAATGCTATTTCCAGGTTCTGAGTGGGCTTTCTGTTTTGATTGCCTTGGAGGAAGGATAAAGAGAGAATCACAAGCTACATTGTTGCCCCTCAAGTAAATACAATAGACTAGCCTCTCATAATTGCTCCCCTTCATTTCCCGTTAAAGTGAATAACAAAGCTGGATCTTTCCTCAGACAAGGGGTACTTCATCTGCAAAGGTGTGTATTTGGGAAAAACAGCTTCTCTGACTTCCTGGAGCTCTGCCTACTTCTCTCCTCATCATGACGCAGAGTAATGTCATCCAACTTCAGATCCAAAATGGTACTAGATAACCACATCTTCCCATTGCTTGGTCCTTCCTTAGGATTATTTATCAAATGCAAGATAGACAGGCAAAGTAGTGGTAAATAAATGTTATATGTAATATGTTCCCCTTTCCTAGTTTAAAGCCCAAGACAGGTAGAGAGTGAGCCTGCAGGTGACCAAGATGACAAAGTTTCCAACTCGTTTTAAGTTTGCACAGTAAGTATTAAGCAGGTCCGTTCCCAAGGTACTTAAACCAAAAAAAATTTACATCAAAGCCTGTCTTGGATCACAGTTTTGAAGCTGTAACACAAGTCGTTACTTTGAGTGTCAACTGAGATGAGACAAATGCGTGTTTGACATCACTCAGCACAGAGATTTTTATAGAAAGGGAAATATGTTTTTTTTAATGTGGAAGTTGCTACCAGAGACAGTGAGCTCTTAGTTTAAAAGGAGCAGACCAGTGGGAAATGCTTTTCCTTTGGCTTACAAAGTGGAATTATATCATTCATAAAAAGCATGAAAAGGGACCCTTTTAATACTGTACTCATTGATTGGATAATTATGACTTTGACTCAGTGATTCTTCTATACTTTGCTATCTCAATAATAACAACGTCCAGGTTGACATCATAGTTGTGTTGTTATTCAGCAAACCATCCTATTACCTGTACATTTTTAGGAAGAGGTAACAGTTAACCTCAGCTGCTTCATTCTGTAACTCCAGACTATCTCTCAGGCAAGTTTAAAAACAATAGTTCCAGATACCATAGATCTCAGTATTATATTGATATGTAACATTAATGCACAGCAAAAAACTAATGCTAAACAGTAAAATGGTGAATAGGTGTGTTCCAGCAAAAATAAAAGTGACAAAGAAGGAAAAAGACTAGATATTTTAAACAATTTGTTTGTTTAAAGGCTTTTTCCTGATTCTTTTCAGCTGCAATAAAAATTATATGAAACATTTAAAATGTGAACAGGCGAGTTTACTTACTGTTTCCTGGATGCCAGCGCACTGCATTTAAATATGCGTTACAGTAATGGAAGAGAAATTCATGCTTGGATCGGGTAACTTTTCCTTGAAGTAAGGGCATCAGATCATGTCCATCAATAATTCTGAGTAAGAAAGCATTTCAAAATCAGAATAACCCAAACTTCACTGTACTGAGAAGATATTATAACTCTGCATTTCCACTCCTTTAAAAAACAAATTGGCCTCTCATGATCTGAATGGCCACCTCTGGTTGGTCAATTCCGAGAAAAACCTTCAGGTGCTCTTCCCCTTTGATTTCTACATTATTTAAGGAAACATTAATTTTACATTTTGACACTGAGAATGTTTGCTTCCTCAACATATTTTTATCTTTTTTCTTTTTCTGAGTAAGTGACCAGACATATATGAATAAATTGCTACAGCACAGTCCTCCAGGTATACAAACACATATACTTGCTCAAGTTGTTTGGGAGTAGTCGGGCCAAAGTAACCCCAAACCAAGAAATATATGCTGTGCTGTGTTAGCATCCCTGGAAGTAACGGTAAGAACTTTGTCCAGCAAATTATGTATGCCAGAATTCAACTCACAACTAGTCATTTTGAAATTGAAAATGAACTATGTTTAAATGTGTGTTTATCAACAACACATACACACATATATATATTAAAAAATATTTAAATGCCACTGGAGAATTTTTGGTCATGATTGGAAGGAGTCAGTCAATTTACATCAAAATGGAGTTATAAAATAAGCAAGGCATTGTCGTGGTTTAGCCCCAGCCAGCAACTAAGCACCACACAGCCGCTTGCTCACTCCCCATGCCCAGCTGGGATGGGGGAGAGAATCAGAAATAAACACTCTTGGGTTGAGATAAAACAGTTGAGGAAATAATAACAATAACAATAATAATAATAATAATGATAATGTTGATGATGATGATGGAATATACAAACCCAAGTGACGCACAGTGCAGCAACTGCTCACCACCCGGTGATCGATAGCCCGTCCCCGAGCAGCGGTTCCCACCCGCCGGCCACCTCCCGCCGATGCGCTGGGCACGAGGTTACGCGGTGGGGAATGTCCCTGGGCCAGCCTGGGCCAGCTGTCCCGGCCGTGCCCCCTCCCAGCTCCCCGGGCACCTCCCCGCTGGCACAGCCTGGGGAGCCGGAAGGTCCTTGGCCGAGTACGAGCACCACAACTACTCAGCAGCAACTTAAAACTTCAGCGTGTTATCGGCATCATTCTCATACTGAATCCAGAACACAGCCCTGCACCAGGTATCAGGAAGGGAATTATCTGTATCCCAGCTGAAACCAGGACAGGCATATAAGTGTTTGCATAAATTAAGCCTTTGAATTACTGGAATCAGCTGGTGGGAGAAAATCACAATATGCATTTTTGACCTGGTATAAATTACAAATTTTACAAGAACTTTTATAGGAAATTAATTTTTGCCTACATATAGATTAGCAGATAATTATTTTTTAAGCATTTTGAGCAACAGCTCATAAAAACATTTTTGAAACTTTTAAACCCTTAAATGTCTATGTCAATTTTTATTACCATGTAAAATCCTTTTCACATTAATGTAACTATTACAAGACAGGTAGTCTCTTCATTTTTGTAAGACCTGAGCTTACATATACTATGAAATTCTTGGCAGCAATTGGATGCAACATTCTGAGTAAGACTCTTCTCAAAGGATGGGCAGGAAAACACACTGGAATTCCTGAAGCAATGTTGTCCCATCACTCTGCTTTCTGGGTGCATCCCTGTCTGTGTGAGTTTGTTGAATTAGGGACTTTCCCACTCTCAAATTGTCCTGTTTTCTTGCCTGAGTAATGCACTCTTGTCTTGCCCCTGCAGGTTTGCCCACTACCAAGCTGACAGCAGGACAGATACATGTCTACTGTACACTTTCTCTTCTACAGCCTGTTGATGGAGAAAAGGGTGTCTCCAGTAATATGTGTCCAGTACTCTTGCATTCCCACATCTGCTGGGTTCAGAGAGGGTAGATAAGCCTTTTCTTTCTGATTACTTATTTTTCTTTAATTAGGAGCATATCCTCCTTCCCTTTTTAACCTGCTCCCTCCTAGTAACTGAATCCTAACTGTAGTAATTTCTCTTATTTCTCAGGAAGTGGAGTGATAGGAATTCAGCTGCTGCATCAAAGATGCTTCAAGCCAGTCCACGGCATCCCACTCTGACCTACCATGAAGCAGTAATTATGGCACCTAGTCTACACAGAAGAATCAGAGTGGAGCAACTTGCGAGTTACATGAGTATATTGGGATTTCTATCAGAGAGATCAAATTAAAACATCAGTGCTTAGTCTTCACTCAAGCAATATGAAAACAAAGTACATAATATCGTCCCACATTAAGAACACTCTGAACTGCTTAGGTTCGACAGTTACTGCTTGTAGGGGATCTCTCAGGACCAGTCGGACCAATTTTTCATCTTACACATGTCCTGCTCTGCCACTTCCTTCAAGCACTCAATGAATCATCATTAGCAGGGTCTCTCCGCTCACCACTGGCTTTCCTCATGTGGATTCTGGATGCTTTGTGCTCAAAATCTGTTTGTGCGTGGTAGATGTGCTCAAAGCATATGCATAGCAGCAGGTTTCTCCACTTGCTGGATTTGGATGTCAACAGAGTTTAGGTGGAGGCACCTTGCTGCTGACACTGGGTATCTCCTGAACAAGACAAAGCACAAGGATGTAGGAGTGTCAATAAAGCATCTTAGAAATTTTGGAAGACCAGTGGGTTTTCTTATCAGGCTGCAAAACTCTGTAAGGGATTATTTTTACTAACTTGGTAGAGAACAAAAAATCCTGTGAGAAAAGCCTAGCTGGCACTTTGTCATACTAAGCAGGCAAAGGTTGAGCTTGTAACCTTTAAAATAATTTACACTTGCAGTTCCTTTTTCTACCACGTTCACTTATGCAGAATAGAGCCTTTTTTGACACATTCATTTTTGCTTTTAGTAAATAATTCTAGGCCGTGATTTGACAGTATGTTGCTCTGTCGTGGTATTCTCTTACTCGCATGTTGCTTGATGCTTGTTCTGCAAGTTAAGGTGTATTTACATACAGTGTTTCTGTAAAATATATCAATATGTCAATATGAAAAGAGACAACATATTGCTGTAAGTAATTTCAAAAAAGTACTTTTAAAATGTATTCTTTTTCTTTTCATTCTCGCCTTTATCTTAATAGACATCAGCAGAATGTATAAAACACTCAGGAGACTTTCTCTAAAACAGAGATAACTACAGAGCATACCTGTCAGAGGGTAACTGTGCCTTGGCAAGTTTGACTATGGTAGGAAATATATCCATATTACTTGTTGGCTCATCAATATAGGCACCAGCCTGTATCACTCCAGGCCAACGGAGAAGCCCTGGCACACGAATACCTCCTTCCCAGTTCATTGACTTTCCACCTGAAAAATGAAAGTTTTTTTTTGTTAAAAACAATCAATTTCTTCTTAGGAAAATACCCCCCTGCAAGATTCAGTTTCCAATATTTAACATTCTGTCTAGCTATCATCTTTTCATTAAATTAATTTATTCTAATTTGCTAGTTTTAGATTTTTCTCCTACAGTCAGTGCCTTTCTCACAGTAAATCTATTAATATGTATTAGGCAGAGCTTATAAAATGTATTCAGTTTATAAACAAAATTAAATAACAGCTGTATAAATTGCTATATGCCTATATGTCTGAGGTATGAACCCACAGAATATATATGATATTCTATTAAAAATGGTGCTTAATGACTTCAGATAGATGAAAGTACTAATTTAACTATTTTACTGAATTCTCCAATGCAATGCATCAAGAAGAAATACATTACAGTGATGGTAGATCTCAGGATGCTGTGAGGAGCTTTTCAACTTCTAAACCAGCACAGTTGCCTCACATACAGTATCATCTGTTTGCATTCAACATTACATTGCAGCCACTTCCTTTGTTTCTACAATATCCACCACTGCCCAGTCCTCCCAACATCACTGGAGAAGGACAATGCGCTTATTCTAGGACCTTTCTACCGTTACTTAATATATGATCGATGAAACTCTGTACGGAGAGCTATCACAAGTGCTATTATTAATGTCTTATACAGTCATGTGACTAGGTACAGGACTTCAGGTTGATCTTTGAAATTAATATATCACTTGGAAAAAAATATTTCTGGTAAACTGATGGGTTTTGGATGTGGTCAAGCATGGTCTGGGCCAGGAATTTACAGCTAAATTGAAATTGTTTCATATAACAGAAATGTCTGAAAGAAGATGAATATGTGTGTTGACCCCCTGCCACTAACTGAATCCAAGAGCAATTAATGGTTTAAATAAAAATACTATGAGCCTATTTTTCCTGTATCTCCCTTTTTCAAGTAAAACCAAAACCAAAACCAAAACAACACAAAAGAACAAAATATTACAACAAAGTACATAATAGTTCTGTCTCCTCAGCCTCTTAGACCTTCAAAGAACCACACAGATTCTAATACCTTTTTTGTCCAGACCTTACTATACATGCTGTTTATCTTACTGACTCCTGAATGATCTTTTCTATTTCAGCATTGGGACATTCACAATCTACCTGTTTTTCTATAGGTTTTTCACTGTTCATAAAGGTAAGTAGCAACTTCAAGAAAGCAAGCTATCTTTTGCTTGGATCTTTACCCATTTTATATATATATATGTGTATATATATATACAGTCTCATGGATGAAAAAAAAATTTAGCTCATGATTCTTTGTTATACCTGATTTTTGCTTACTTTTTTTCATAGGCTTTATCAGAATTCATAATATGGAATAGTCAGGGACACACGATTATCTGGTCTGGCATCAGAAAACTTAAACTTTCTAATATGCAACATTAAGTCAAGCCACAATCTTTACTTAAGTTGTACCTGGAAACCAGTGACAAGTTCAGACCTCAACAAGACAATAAATCTTTTAGAGCAGTCTTAAAAATTTACTCATCACTGTGCCAAGTGTGATTCCATTCTCACCAAAACACATGTGGCTACCTACTCTAAAACTCAGGAATGAGATGGATGGATTATTTTTGTTCCCATTCCTGTAAAAAATATGAGTAAAAAAAAAAGCTAAAGAAAATGTAGATTTAAGTTTATAAAGGTGTTATTTGGTGAGGTTTAAAGCATCTGTCACCTAGCAGAAGGAAGTGTTCACCCAACAGTATGCTGATGGGTTATTAAGATGGTTAGTTTGAGACCAGTGCAGATGTCAATAGACTGTGTGCATCTTCTGTATAAAAGGTGACTCTATCCATGTACAACGGTCATTCTGATTTTAAAAGTTTGGTGGGGATTATGTGTTGCCTAGCAGGAAGGTGTCAAGATTAATATCCTGAGTTATGGTTTACAGAAAATCCTGTTGAGTGGGAGTAGTTAAATCTGAATAAAAATCCAGGAAAAGTATAAGGACATAAAATTACAGATATCCTCAAATTAAGATATTCTTCAGTGAACAGTTATGCCAGGGAGATGGTTTAGTTGATGAGCTGGATCCAAGTTCTGTGTAAACATCACAACGTCTTGTTGGCTGGACAGACAGCTGATCTATACCATAGGTAGCTTTAAGTGTAAGGTTCCTTTTATTTCTGTATACCTGTCTGAACCTAGTAACAGTCCTATCCAGATTGGATTGTTTAAATAAATTCTTGTTTTACTGTTGCCTCCTGTGTAATCTGAAGACAGCAATTACAAGGTGAGTGGTCAATCCCATTCCCACACCTGTTGCAATCTTTAAAACCTAGATATTGGATCACGTTCACAGCTCCTAGGTTCACAGTACAATTTTCTTGAATCGCTACAGAACAGGACAGAAAACTTGCATGTTACCCAAGCATACAGGGAGCACTCAGCAAACTCTGTCTCCCTGCTGTGAGGTACAAAAAGCAAAATGGACTCCACAGCAGGGCTATCTCCTCGCTTATGTCTATAAAGAAGTGAGTGCTGTTTTCCTTTCAAAAGACTAATTGGAGCATAATTTTTTGATATCTCTGGAGGTTAGGAATAGCAGGGAACCAGGGCAGGAATTAGAGGTCATTGCGGAAGACTGTCTTCTATTATCTATGCCTACATGGTGTTCATCGTTATTAGAACTGTGTTTAGTGACATCACTGGAATTGCTTAATGCCATTATATGATTACAAATCCCTTGATAAACATTGTCATTAAAACTCCAGCTGTTAAACATTGTTCAAGTTATCTGCATTCTTTTTTCCTTAAAAGTTAAATCAAAGGTTCACTACTGATGCTTGAAACATAAAGTTAACAACCAAATGGCTAAAATATTTGAAGGCAAGTAAAAAATCCACAAAAGGTCATTATTTAAAAATAGAATCTCTTGATATTTCAGGATCTGACTCATGAGTTTTGTATTTTGCTTGGAGTTGACAACACTCCAGAGACAAAGACAGCAACCTAGCAGTCTGTATGCCTGGCAAACCCTAGGCAGCCCAAATATATTATTTTTGTTCTCTTAAATTCTTCTAAAAATGTTTTTAAAACAGCATAAAAAACCCCCGGCTGTATTTTCATGCTTAGCTATCTATGCTTTTCGAGTAGTTGTACCCTTCAGTGCTACATTGAACAATAGCCTACATTCACCTCTCCTGAAAAATCTGCAGGAGTAGGCAAAGTACAGACATAACTCTCTGCAGTCATCCACAACATGATGTCAAATTTCCATTTTAACCTCATTTCAAACCTTAGCTGAAAGAATATCTTTTCTTTTTCTCCCTCTGGTTTAAATTGACTGCTATTATCTAACTCTGGGAATAGAGCTTTTACAAAAGTTGATATATAAAGGAGAACTTTGTGGTATATCACTATTAATATTCTGAATTATGTATGATGGAAACCATTTAAAATAACATTCCTAGATCATTTGGATTATAACCAAACTGCCCTTTCCATTTTCCTCATATTCTTCTAAAAACAAAGCTTCCAAACCCAATTTATTTCTCTGAATTAGAGAAAAATACAAGGAAATTAATTACTCTGTCCATCTGTAGTGGACATTATGCTACAAAACCCACAATCCAAACTGGTTATTATTGCTTACCTTATAAAACAATCAAACAATAATCTATTTTCAATGGCAAGTGCTGCCTTGATTTTACTGATTTTTAATCTGTTTCATGTACTGCTTTTGTTAATTTTCAAGCTGAGCTGGTTTTGTACAGGTGAATCTAATATATATAACTCATTTGGACATCTTCTCATCTGATCTTTCTTCCAGTCAAATGAAATTGTCTGTCAGGATAGCTTCTGTTTCAGTCAAAATTACAATATGGTTTGATTATTTAAAAATCTGGATCACTTCAGAGAAAATACAAAAATACAGTACATTTGAAAAAAGTTCAGTTCTTGCTCTCATTAAACTCAAAAGTGAAACTCCAACTAATATCACTAAATATGCAATAGCCTAGTTTCTGAGGCCAAAATAATGGTCAGTTTGATTTCTCTGTGGCTTAAAGATATGAAAAGGGTTACTAACAGCTTCAACAAACACTACTGAATGAACTCATCACTGCAGTAGATGAAATTGTATAAAAATAATAAATTTCAATAAAATATTAGATATTCAATTCCTCCAGTCCTTGTTTAGTTCTCACAGATCTGCAGCAGATGTGATTTAAAAAATCAGTGTTTAATTCCTTAAGGAACATTCATTTCTTATTTTTCATGGATATTAACAAACAAACTATTAATGTATCTATTTCTAAGGCACAAAGCACTTAAAACGAATGTTGTTTAAATGGTTTGCCATTAACAGCATTTGACTCCATTTCCACTAGCAGCATAACCCATGAACCACTCTGGCAGCGCGACAGTAGCTGAGAGTAGCCAACAATCTACGCATTGTGCTAAACGCTGCATAAATACAAAGACAGTGTTCTTAATGTGCCAGTCCAAGTTACAATCAACACATATATAGCTACGTGTCCAAAAGAAGCTGACACTAAGAGTATTAAAAGATGCAAGGAGACTCCAAAGAAAATCCCGTATGTAACAGAGTGGGATAGAGGGAGGACTTCCACTGTCTGCATATGTACCGGTGAAATAGTATAATGAGAAAAAGTACAGAGAAAAGTTTTTCATGCCTTCACTGTTCACTGCTATAAAGTCCGTAACAGGAGAGACATATTTTATAACACACAAACTAATTCAAGAAACTAGTCACTAAGCAACTAAGCAACTAAATAACAATTACCACAAAATAATTAGATTCAGTATCTCAGAATACCAAAGAAGAATATAATGGCATCTTTTAGAGCAGTCATCTTAAGCTGCTTGTTTATGCAGTCCAAGAATGCTGTATTCATCTATTTATTCTAGTCACTTTATTCTAAAGTAGAGATTTAAACATTTCAGAAAATCTAATTTCATTTCTGTTCCTATAGGAAAGCTAAAGTGACTAGTTCAAATGGACACACTTGAATTGCAGATGTCATACTAATGAGAAAGATAGTGAAAAACACCTACGAAGAAGTCAGTGCAAATATCCTGGATATCACATACAACAACAATACCCCAAAGTTCCATACCTTTTAACATAGAAATGTCACAGAACTGAAAAAAAAAAAAAATGCTGGAAAAATTACATATAAAGTTTTAAGAAGAGACTTCAGTTAAACACAATAGTTCTCATACTTCAATCTGAAAATGTTAGTATGAACAAGATTAAAAGGACCAAACTTTATGTTATAAGGCATAACAACTTATATGTTACAAATAACTTAGAGGTTACAAATTTTACATCAGATACAACTTATATGCCAATATATGAAAAAGCATTCAGTGATCTGGTATGAACCATAAAGAGCTAAATAGGAAAATACATAGAAACAAACATTTTAAAACAAATACATCACAAACTGGAAGTTTCAAAAGGAACTAATAGGACCAAATGACTCAAAGGACTCACTGGCCCAATAGGTCCACAGGAACTAGTAGGTTTCTGAGAGAAACTGATAATTTCTCTGACCAGTTTCTGATCAAAGTACTGAGTAACCAGGAAAAATATATTATCATGCGTGCACCCAGGAGTCCTTCAGTAGTTCAAGTAAGAAGGTGTTGAGTTGTTGGGAAGAAATTCTTACTAAAATAGCCACTGTTTTTTGGTTTACAGGCTGTTATCTAGATTTAAACCTTTGAAAGATCTTTCACAAGGACCCTCAGGAAAAGTTTCTGGAACATTAATCATGGGTTAGGAGACAAAAGGTTGTCATGAATCAAAATCTGACTAACAGGCAGGAAACAAAGAGACAAAACAGCCTACAACACTTTGCAAAAAAAGTCAGTAGTAAGCTACCTTGATGCTACTCTGTATTAAGTCCTTTATTATTTTAATATATTTACTTCAGTTTTTGAAGGGAAGTGAGCTGTGGAATTGAAAAATCCACATACGGCACTAAGTATCACAGGTTGATCAAATTCAGGAGAAAAGATAATGGACTCCACACCAAATTGGATAAACAGGAAACAAGATGCAAATTCAAATTCTGTAAAAATATTTGCAGTACAATGAACACTAGAGAAAAAAGAACTGAACTAGGGTCTATGGTCTTAGTTATTCGTACCATAACCTTCACTGTATACTTAAGACAAAGGACCTATGCAAAGATTAATGTTTAATGCACATCTGTAATCAGTAAGATACAAAGATAACAGGAAGTCTAGGATGAAATAGATAATATTAAAAAGTAAACATATAAACAGGTAGTGATAGTTCATGGCAAAACCTGAAAGGCAATACTTCTAAAGTAATTTTAAAATAATATCTTGCACAATTAGAAGTAGTTCACAGAAGAAAATAACAAGAAATTAGGGACAAGGAAAAACTCATCAGTTAACATTAGTGAGAGAGACCGACAAATCTTTTCTGAGTGAGGTATTAAATGGAAAGAGAAACAATGAAAGTGTACAAAACAAAGGTAAGCTAGGGAGGGTGTAGTAAGTTTTCCCTCCCTTATCCTATATCAATGAGGAAACAGTATTAAACTTCAAGATGTTCCATGAAATTTGCAACTGTCCCATTTCAAAATAGTCTATGAAAGCACCGTGTTCTCATTGCCAAAGGATTTAGGCTATGCTAAGAATTTAGAAACATTCAAAGTGGAATTCCATCTTGTATGATGAACACTCATACAACTAATGCTAGAACTCTTTGTAGAATCTAAATTGTCAGGATTCACATCTTAAACCAAGGTCATGATATCTAGGATTAGGAGGAGGCCTTCTTAGGGATCTTCTTTATTCACTACACAGCTCCTGCATCTTCCTCCAAGGTTTCTGATCCTGACAACTGTCAGAAAAAGGCTACTGGAAAGACACGCCATGATTTTGATCCATCACTTTGATATTGCTATATAATGTCTTCTAAAACAGGATACTGAAGAAATAAACCACATTGTGTATGACAGCAACTAGTTAAACACTCTGTTGGCTCTGGTTTCTAAATTCAAGGGCTATCCAAATTCACAGTGACTGTTCCGCAGTCAGAATCCAGAGCAATAAAACCTTCAGATAGCAAGTTTCCCTTTTTGCATTCAGTCTTGCAATGCTAGCCTAACTCTCCAAACTCCTTAAATTTTACTATTGGTGCTCATTTGGCTGGATATCAAGACCAATATCTTGATATTGGTATCAAATTATCAAATTTGCTGGATACCAAATTAGTAAGTTTGAATTGTGGACATCTGTTGAGAGCTTTTGATTTTAGGGCAGAACCAATTATTGCTGAGCATACGACTCCAGCTCTGACGAGAGGGTTAAATGGATTGATTTGTATTTGCATTCATGCAGCGCTGATATACAAAAAGGTAAGTAGCGGAGATTGTCTAGCAAAGACAAGGAGAAAGGACGTGCATGTCTCCCAGTTTTGTAAAGTACTCATCAGATGAAGCAAATTCCTGGTGGAGGCACACATGAGCACAAGCAGCATAAAGATCATCCTTTTGCTTTTTTAGGCATGTTGCTACATCAGTGCTTGAGACCTAGGGCTTCACAGGTGTGGTTTTCATTAAATCTGCCAGAAATGTACAGACCTCTAACACTTTTCGTTGTACATGACTGTTATTATGAATAAATTCTTATGTATGAAAACTCTTACTTAAGCAAATCATTGATCACTTCCACTTCAGCCCTTTTGAAAATGATGCATAATATCCCTGTTAAATTGAAGACTGATATGTAGCTGGAGAGAGTGGAAGATAAAGCAGAACTGACTGTATTTTAAAATGGTAAAAGTATATTCAACTGATTGCATGGGTCTTTAAATTTCTTTTCATTTCATTACGAATGCCTCTCATACAGTAATTATTTTATTTCTTATATAGTGATTATTTTCTATTCCATAGTATACTATGACACTTGCCAGCATAGCATAGGTGGTAACTGTAAACCACACAATTATTTTTAAAAGTAAGATGCCACATCACTCCCCAAGTAACCCTATCAATCAGTTTTTTATTAATTCAGGTAAGATATATTTCAAATTGTTCTCCATTCTGTAAGTATGAATACAAGATTTTGCAAGGCTTGATAGAAAAGACTCCATTCAACCAAAGTTCCTCGGGAAGGCATATTCCCCAGTGTATTTGTCTTTTTTTTTCCTTCTCATCATTTATCCTGTATCTTATGTCTGGCATTCTAGAAGGCAAATATTTTTTAGAGCTTCTAAAACACCTCAGGCTGTGCCTACAGCTACAGATATGTAACCATATGGTTCCTTAATTACTTAACCACTATGTAAGGCCTATGTGCTAATGTTCAAGACACATTTCACTCTGGTGTTATCACAGGGGACCCATTGATAGTTCGTAACCTCATGACTTTGGCATTGCTTGTTTTGCTTGTGTAGCATTTCCTTCGTAGCTCTCGCAAAATATTCTCAGACAGATACCTACTGACTAGAAACTGTGGAGTCTTCTCACTTGGAAACCTCACTGTATTGTTATTGCTTACTATATATGTCTATTGTTCTTCCTTTTTGCAGTTTTGCAGATGACACAAAACTGGGAGGAGTGGCTGATCCACTGATGGTTGTGCTACCATCCAGAGGGACCTCGACAGGCTGGAGAAATGGGCCAAAAGGAACTTCTTAAAGTTCAGCAAAGGGAAATACAAAGTCCTGCATCCATAGAGGAATAACCTCAAGCACCAGCAAAGGCTGGGAGCTGACTGGCTGGAAAGCAGCTCTGCAGAGAAGGACCTGGAACTCCTGGTGGACGACTAGCTGAATGTGAGCCAGCAACGTGCCCTTGTGTCAAGGAAGGCCAACATCATCCTAGGATGCTTTAGGAAGAACATTTCCAGCAAGTTGAGGGAGGATCCTTATCTGCTGCTCAGCACTGGTGAGGCACACCTGGAGCACCAGGTCCAAGTGCAGAGCTCCCCAGTACAGGAGAGACATGGACATACTGGAGTGAGTTCAAAGGAGGGCCATGAAAATTATTAACTGGTTGGAGCATTCAACATATGAGGAGAGGTTGAGAGAGCTGGGACTGTTCAGCCTGGAGAAGAGAAAGACCGGTGGGATCTTACACAACTGTATGGATACATGGATCTACCTGAACACAGGACAGAGCCAGGCTCTTTTCAGTAGTGCCTGCCGAGAGGACAAGAGGCAATGGGCACAAACTGAAACACAGAAAATTCCATTTAAAGATAAGAAAAAGTTTTTTTTTTTTTACAGTGAGTATGATCAAACACTGCAGCAAGTTGCCTGCCGAGAGGACAAGAGGCAATGGGCACAAACTGAAACACAGAAAATTCCATTTAAAGATAAGAAAAAGGTTTTTTTTTTTACAGTGAGTGTGATCAAACACTGCAGCAATTTGCCCAGAGAGGTTGTGGAGTCTCCATTACTGGAGATTTTCATAACCTGACTGGACACAGCCCTGACCAACCTGCTCTAGCTCACCCTAGCTCTGCAGGGGCTAGGACTACAGACCTCAGGAGGTGCCTTCCAGACTAAACTACTATGTAATTTTGTAGTTCTGTAATACTGTTTTTTTAAAAAAATCATACATAAAGGCAGTTTACTCCTTTCTACAACTGAAAGTTTCAAGTTTGGTAAAGGACTTTCCAAAACCTGCTGGATTTCTTTGATCTTGTCCCCTGAAATATGAGAGAAAAACAAATTACACAGCCACTTCCTAGTGGAAGAATGAAAAGAACTTTATCTCTGGTAGAAGGACAAGAATATTCACTGCATTCCGTTAAAAATAATAAAACCAAGCATTCCCACCCTATTTCAATAAGATTGAAGATTATTAAAAACATTTTAACATTAATTTTCCTGATGCTCTGTGTCCACCACTTGCACTCTGGAAAACACTGTTTCCTGTAGTTTGTCAGAGGGAATCCTTTATTTCATATATGACAATGTTGTCTATGAGCAGTCTGTGAATGAATAATCATAAACTTTGATTATGACCAATCTGTGATTGTTATAGCCATGCTATCATGCCGAATTTCTCCACATCCTTCATTCTCTCATCCTGTTATCCTATTACCTCTCCTTGACCTGCCTTTCTCAAAAAATACATTGCTGACAATAATTATATTCATCCCCATATTGGAACCATGTTCTCAAAGGTATCCAGTGGTGTATTACATTTTGAAGGGATCACCATGCCAAGGATGCTCCTATTTATGACTTCTGATGGCTCACAAACCACCTTGTTTTCCTTTCTATTCTGCTATCCAGCCATTATAGTACAGTAGTATGAACTGACATCCTTCCAAAGCTGTATCTCTGCCCAGTTCAAGAGGTCAAGTGCAGCATCCTGGCCCTGGGCCAGGGCAACCCCCGGTATCAATACGGGCTGGGGGAATGAGAGGATTGAGAGCAGCCCTGCTGAGAACAACTTGGGGTGGATGAAAATCTGAACATGAGCCGGCAATGTGCACTCCCAACCCAAAAAGCCAACCATATCCTGGGCTGCATCAAAAGAACCATGGCCAGCAGGTCGAGGGAGGGGATTCTGCTTATCTATTCCACTCTGGTGAGCCCACATCTGCAGTACTGCATTCAGTTGCAGAGTCCTCAGCACAGTAAAGACATGGACCTGTTGGAGTGGGTCCAGAGGAGGCCACCAAAATGATCAGAGGGCTGGAACACCTCTCCTGTGAGGACAGGCTGAGAGACCTGGGGTTGTTCAGCCTGAAGAAGAGAAGGCTCCGGGGAGACCTTAAGGCAGCCTTCCAGTACTTCAAGGAGGCTTATAAGAAAGATGGGGACAGACTTTTCAGCAGGGCCTCTTGTGATAGGACAAGGGGTAATGGTTTTAAACTGAAAGAGGGTGAATTTAGACTAGATAGAAGGAAGACATTTTTCCCAATGAGAGTGGTGAAACACTGGCACGGGTTGCCCAGAGAGGTGGTAGATGCCCCATCCCTGGAAACACTCGAGGTCATGTTGGACGGGGCTCTGGGCAACCTGATTTAGTTGCAGATGTCCCTGCTCATTGCAGGGGCGTTGGACTACATGGCGTTTGAAGGTCCCTTCCAACCCAAACTGTTCTATGATTCTATGATTCTACATTTGCTAGTCTTAAAACTCCAAAACTCCATACTCTGGTTGAGCTGCTCTATTTTGCAAGTAAACACCTTATACTTACTGCCTATATTTGAATTTTGAATTCCTTATGATTAAGGAATTGAGCTTTGATCTTTTTGGCCACAGACTACATTACAGTTTTGGCACAAAAACAAGGAGATGATAGTTTCTGACACAGTTTTTAAGAATCGTCAGAGAATGTTCACCTTTATATATGCCATTGTATCCTCCATGGACTTCTCCAGAGCTGGAGATTTCTTCAACATGCGCCCCTTGGTCAGACGTAAAGTATACAAGAGTTTTATTAGTCAGATTATATTTCTCCAGCACATCCAGAATCTTCCCTAAAAAAACAAAATCAGAAAAAAAAAAAAACACAAAAAAGAACAGTTTTAATATCTTCAGGTGGCTTTTTTCAGTAACCTTGGCACACACAAATATTTTTGTCCTTATGCCATTTTAAGATCACTTTCCATATAAACATTATTATACATAGCAGTTGGTACCATGCAGCACACAGTAAGACACACTTGCACAAGGTTTGTTGCAATCAGGACCATGGTTTGGTTGCTGCAGGGTTTCTTGAAGCATAAAATGAGCAGGTTTGTGCGCATCAGAGAAAAGGACTGATCCACAGAGAGCCTGTGACCTTTGGAAGCAGTTGCTCTCAATCACGGAAACCCCTCAGCAAGAAGATTCAAACTGCTGAGGATATCTGAAAGAGTCTCAGCATGCAGAGTAGAGCTAACAGTTTGGGGGTAAAGCTTTGCTGCTTAGCAACCTATAGAGGCAGCACAGCAAAAATCTCGGTATGATTGTTAGAACAAGACGTTGTAAGAAAAAAAATGAAGTTAATGTATGGAATGCCTCTGGAGACCACACAGTTTCATCATCAAACCTACTAAGTAGTCCCTAATTTCTTATCATATAAGAATAGATATCGACTAAACTTAAAATGTGCAAAGTAATAAACGCACACACATGCATGTATTTAAAAGAAGAATCCACATGGATATGCTCTGAAATTCCAGGGCACTGTGGGCTCACATTTCATTTTCACAAAGGGCTCCTCACACGACCTTGGCAGTGTGGAGAGCCTTGCAGTGCACATAAACAACATTTAAACCTTTTTAGACTGAGTTCTTTAAAGAGGGTTTATGTATGAATGAGAATGAAGTTGCTCTTTGTAACTTGCTCCAGTGAATTTTATACTGACTAAGAATCTAAAATTATTGGTCCTGGAAACTGACCGAAGTACAATAACACACTTCTTCACATCAGCCTGCAAATGAGCTTTAACCTTGTCTGTTATGGATCCCAGAGATCCCTAATCTTAATTAAAGATAATTCTGTCTTCACAACCTTTTTATCTTTATTCTTTTTACTTAAACATCCAAGAATAGTCCAATTTGAATGTTAATTTTGATTTGCCCACCTGTCCACTAAGAATTAATTCATCAGCTTATGCCCAATTATTGTGTCAAAGAGGATGAGGTAAGAAATTTGAAATACAGAGCCGCCTTTAAAGATTTTCAGATCATCATTTCTGTTTTCCTATGCTCTTTTTTCCGGATAAGGAGTAGTTACCTTACCTTATTGCTACTATTTCTACTTGTCTTTCAATGTTACAGCATTCTAAAATTTCCTTGTTAAAAAGGTTGGCTGTCTTCATTCCTTACTAGCTCAGATGACTGGGTCATGAATCAAGGTACATCAGTTAAATAAGCAGCAAATTAAATCAGCAGTCGAATAAGTGCTACCTGTTGGTCTTGTTTGTAAACTAGAAGCAAAGAAGAAATGTAAGAGCAGGAGAATTTGTTTATGTAAATTTTGAAACCTTGTGGGAGTTGAAATTCCCCAAGGGAGCTGAGGAAAATCTGTTACAAAGACTTAACAATTTTAAAGTTGGTGGGTTGAGGCAAAATCACGCAGATCCATCTGACAAGCCATTCGCTTGCTGCAGCAGGTGAACTTCGTGCCAGGAAAGAAAGGAGCAATTTCCCATTGCCTTCTGAGGCTGTTTGGAGAATGTACCTGCTAAGTAACTATAATATCCCTTAGAAAGGTGGTAATGACAATAAAAAAGTGGAATATATAAATAAATTAGGACATTATGTGTGGGTATTCAGCCACATGACCTCCAGAGTTCCCTTTGAACCTGTATCAAGCTATAATTTTATGATTCTACGATAAAAATAACAAATAGGATTGCACAAATAAATATATGTGCAATTAAATACATAATTATATATAAATTATAATGCATAATCATATAAAATGCATAATAATATAAAAATGCATAATAAAAATGCATTTTTTTACTAATACAATTTTGCTTGATGAAGTTGGATTTTCAAATTTATCTTGTATATAAAGCAAAATGAAAAATAAACAAGAATCCCACTCAGTACATAACATTAAATGATCTCTGGTGATCAGAGACATCTGCTGTCATTCAGTAATGACCATTTTGATTTCCTAATTAATCTGAAATGAGAAGCAATGAAAAATGTCTTGCTATCACAATTAATTAAATAAAGCAGTCATCATTATGATGACTTTTTTTTTTTTAAAACAAGTTTGAGTAGCTTGACTTGGCCTGAAAAAAAAAATAAAATTCTGACACTCAAATGTTACCCATTTCAGAAAAAAACACCCCAATAAAACGCATAGAAAGTTTCCATTTCCTTCATTTGGATTATTAAATACCAAGAGGTTTGGCTACATTAGAGTTAATTAACAAATACTAAAATGACAATTTATTTTAGCAACAACATTTTTCAGTAGAGATGGACTAACAGTGGTAATTCAAATAGCACTATCGTCAGAGAATGGCAATCACAATGCCCTCGCAGAAATTAAGTGAAACTTCCATTTTTATTTTCATCTTGAACACTGACACCTTTTAGAATGAAAACTATAAATAAGCAATAAAGTGTGTGCTACCAGGAGATAAGCCCCATTAAAGTGCATTTGAATGATGTGGCTACTGTTAACACAAGAAATACATTCACTTATTAGCATTTCTAAATCATAAACAACATAGAAGAAAAATGCAAAGAATGTATTGTGGATCTCTATGAATAGATATCTTTCACATACAATATTCTATCAATTTTGGAAGCAAATACTACAAAGTAGGCAAAATCTTTTACTGTATTCTTATAACAATTTAATTTCTTTCTTACTCTAACTCCTCCACTCTTGTATCTGCAGAGTTCACAGAGATTTTAGTATTAAGTTAAAACCGATGTATAAACATTCCCAGGCAATGTCAGTTAATGAACAAGGAGAAGTTTCATCAAACTTTATTTATCTGCCTAATTTGGAAGAGGTGAATCACAACTGCAAAAAGGCCTTTTTCACCTGTTGACTGAAAAAGAGGAGACAGGCAACTAACTCAAAACTAAATGCCTTCATATTAGACATCAAGGACAGTAGGATGAATCCTACCCAAAGTGCTAGACATGCAACTACATGAGCAACACACTTAATGAGTGCGGTGAGCAGATAAATGACATATGAGTAAGAGAAGACAGTAAAACTGTATTCCTTCACCCGTATATATGAGTGGAAGGGTATCATACATCATGTGCCCTTGAATTACAGGAATGGGGCTTCAGCTGCCTTAGTATCTCCTTTGAGTTCCATTGTTGGTTGCAGAAAGCCATACAAATTTTAAAGACTTTTTGGATGTAAAGAGTTTATACAGAATACAAAACTGTAGGATAAATAAGCCAAAACACTGGGAAAATTGTAGCTCTGTTCAAGCAACAATATAGCTTGCTATCCCCAGTGTAGGAAATTAATTACTAATAAAAATGGAAGGATTCCTGATTGAAAAGACTCACTTGTAAGCCATGTTCTAAAAAATTAACAGCTGCACTGATCTCTGTGGATGCTACCATATACATTTTTTCTAATTTGGATAGATTTGGAAGGACAACATTTCTGAACAACAAAATCAATCTAACACTGAAGGAGATGCATAATTTCTGAAGCTATTTAGCAACTAGAATTTCAAATCAAGTTTCTCCTACTATTGCCATTCTAGAAATGTATACCCCAGCGTAGGCGGCTAACATTGTAGCAGACAAAGGCATTCAATCATTGGACAGCCTTCTTTCATTTGTATTTTTTAAAATACAAAGGAGATTAAGGACAGCATTAAGATGTTACTTGTTTTAATGTACATCAATGTCCCAAAATTTAAGTAAATCTTCCTCCAAAATATACTGAGGACTGCTCTCTACATCCTGCTCTCCACTCCTGCTTTAAGCTGTGTTACATTATAAAGAGTTGTTTCATTCTTAAAGTGAAAATGCTAATTTCAATGGAGTGATAGCTATGTGAAAGTGATAACAGCAATTGACTCTGTTCTTTAGAAAGAAAATGAGCATGCCATGACACTATTCAGCTTCTCTAACACAGCATGAAAGGTAGCTGAACCATCCTGTCTAATACTGAACGTAATTTCTGGAGTTTTGAACCACGTAAAACTCCTACTGCACTCATCTACATTAAGATACAGGGTTTGTAAAAAATTACTATTTATTTGAAGACAAGGTACAAACACTGAAAAACAACATTTTTCCAAATGTGTTAGTGATTTGGAAAATTGTTCAAAGGTTTAGTCAAGCAAGCATATGAACAAATGCATTCGATTCATGAATCAGCTCACTGTCATTTGAAGTCAATAGGACAGAAATGTTTTTTGTATTAATTTGAAATAGTTTAGAGTCTTGCTGAAATGATGAATAAAAAGCTCTAGAATACAGAATACCTCTGTGTAATCTAGGCATTAGGACAAAAATATTAATGAGGAATGTTCATAAGGAAAGCTTTAAAGCAGTTTGCCAGATTTGAAGAGAAAACAGGATTCAGAAGGATGGTAAGGGATCTGCCTCAGGACAAGACAGCTGATGATAAAAGGAATTCCTGTAAATATAACATTCTTTTCCCACTCCAGCAGACTTCCAAATACTTCCGTTGTATCCAGAAGTTTACAGGAAGCTTGAGACAATTATTGGACAAAGAGTGATCTGGGAAGATCAACCGTCACGTCTCTGGCTAGAAGAGGTAGGGGTTTTTTGGTTGTTGCTTTTTTTAATTTATTTGCTGTTTCAGAAATCCATACTGATACTAATATTTGTTTTTGAATAGCATCTTTAACCAGAATCACAACTAACTTCTAGTCAGCTCAAGGGGTCCACTTTTGTGAGTGGCAAGCCAGAGGAGTGCTTTGAATTAATGCATAAACTCCTACAAATTAACTCTGCATGCATAAGTATCTGGAAGACCATACTTCTCCCAGAAAAGATACTGGTGCCATTCAACTATATAGCTACTACATAGTAAACCTGTTGGGACTGTCTTCCTGCCACAGGAATTAAAATAAGGTAATTCCACAGTTCATCGTCTCTTTGGGGCTCAAAGTCTAAGATTTTCACCTTAGGAAAACCGAAAACTTAATGTTGCAACTTCTGCACACCATCATTCAGAAGCTAACAATCATTTTAATCTCTAATGTTGATTTTGTGTGAAGAAAAAAGATGCTTCACTTTTTAATGCACTGATCTGATTACAAAATTCACTGAAACCTTTGTATAAAAACAAGCTTAGTAACTAAGAACAAGACATCCCTGTCTTAATTTTAGCTTTTGTACATTTCAGGTTATAAATATGCAAATGTTTCTGTGGTATGCTCAGAGCCATTCAGTTTCCCCTTGATAAATATGTAAATCAGTTTGTCTCTGCGGTGGGGAAGTAATTATCACTTCCAGACCTAGTCATTGAGCACAACACTTGAGGTAAAGATGGAAAATAATAAAACCATTGACAGCAACACAAGAAGTAGCTGCACATATGGTGAACAGTACATAAACTCTGCATTCAACTTGTTTAACATTCAGAGCTAGAACACAGCCACTGGAAAGTGGAAATTCTGGGATGAAGCAACAGATTTATGTTACGGCACATTATCTAGCCAGTCAACAGAACACATCCACCTAAGAAGACAGGTGATTCTACATAGAGGAAGCATTAGCATATGAACCTCAAAGGTGATAGTGAATACTAGTTAATAAAACTGTTTGACTAGAACAGAAAATAAATGTATGCTTAATTAAAAAATAATTCAAATTCCTGCTGGAAGAAAGTGGAGTGTAGGTGCAGTGGAAAGTCTTGAATCAGTCCTACTGTGCTACCATTATTTCTAAAGTTATGCTATGGAAACATCACATACAATGAAGACTTCTCCAAAGTACAAAGCTGGAGTCTCAGATGTGCTAAATTCCTACTACAATAGCTTAGTGTGATCTTTAATGTCAACAGGACATTCTGCCAAACAAGTAGCATCTAGTTCTGAAAAAGCACATCTATATTTCAATTTGGATCAGGAGTGCACATTCACAGTAAACCCAGTCATGGCCGCTTAATACATTTCTATTTGCATAGCAAAGCCCTCTTGGATTTTATGACCTGGATTCCTTTAAAATTAAACTACACTGAAGGATGGACTCTGGTAATGCACCTAAGGCACTTGTGCTGCTGATGGGCATTCAGTCTATGGGATCACAGTAGAGCTGGTCTGAAGTAGATTTCCCATCTCTGCTGGTGTGCTGACAGTCCCTCTCCAGCTTGGAAGACGGTTCAGACATGACATTGTTGGCAGTTCAAAACATGGTAGGATTGATGAATCCTACACTGAAACTGGCACTAGCAGAGTCAAGCTTCACCTGGGCATATTCTGATGCACAGAGGGTGGGATGTACATACAGTGTTCACATCTACATCTGATAGAGTTACTATAAACATTTTTTAAAGTCAATGAAGCAAAAGAAGAATTTTCATAAGCAGCTCACCTATGTCAAGATGAATCAAGGTGAGGTAATTGGCTCAGATTTAACTACCTACAATTATCATTCAAATCAGTAGTTGTTAGGCCCAGATAGACTGTAGAACATCAAACACTTTTCTGTTGGATTCCTCTAGACTCAGGGTGAGACATGTAAAATCAGTGTAAGGGCTAGGAGAAGGGCAGTAATTTTTTTTTTAAAAAAAGCAACTTTGGTGTGGGGTCAGCTAAGCTATCACTATGAATTTGCTTTCTGTTTGGATCTGGATTGCCATGTAATTGTAAACTTGCAACTGGCTTGTGACTGTTTATACAGTCTTAGAAGTATAATGTGTCTTTCAGGCCCTTAGGATAAATTTCCAGCACAGTGCACAGCAGATTAGGCATGCACTGCTTAGCAGCTATGAATAAATCAACCAAATTTTGACTTACAGTTATGCATAAGTTTTTCCTAGAGATAAGTAGCACATCTCTTATTTTTCTTATTCATATAGGGTTCAAATTATTTCGTAAATGTGAAAGCTGGAATGATACTTTACATGTATATAAATACATGTGTATAATAAAGCACAGAGTTAAGATGTGGTTATGAAAGTTGTGAAGACCTCTAAGTATAGCTGCAAAATAGACAACGCAGGATAGAAAGGTTTTCATATTTACATCAGTACTACAACACTAACGATCATTACAGGTCAAAAGTATAACTATTTGGTGGCTACCTCCTTATTAGTATTTAAATTAGCTAATAAATGCATTGCTTGAAATTCACTTTTAGACCTTACATCTGTTGAACATAAGGCTATGTATTTCTAATGTAAATCTTAATTTTTAGCCTGCTTAAAATGTAAAAATATGAGAGATGGTCATGCAATTTTAGGAAGGTCCATTGCATTTGCATTTTGCATGACAGCTGTGATAACTTTTTTGGTAAATTTGCATCTTCATTCTGCACACATCTGAGAATAAGATGCCATTTCACACATACAACTAAGATCCATAACACAAAAGACACAGTCTAGTTCCCCACTTCAGGTCTCTCATTTTTTCTTTCAAATTTTGGTAGGGATTTCTTTGGTTGTAACGACAACCAAAGGATGTTATTCATTTTTGAATTACACTGTCAGGTGAAGTTAAGGCTTCAGCTATTTGATCATTCCAATATATGCTGATGGTGATTGATTCAGTAACTGGGGGGTGATAAAAGAAAATCTTCTCTATATCTTCAAAGGTTTAAACATTTATTAACATCAGAGTCAGTTTTAAACTGAATATGTATATGCTCTTAGATCAAAATGCATAATGCCAACATTTTGCCAGATTAAAGTATGAAGAATTATGAATAATTTAAAACAGGGCAAGTAATTTAACCCCGCATTTTAATCCTCTGCACTTTTCTCAAAATTTCCAAGTATTTTTCAGTGTGTCTGTTTCATTTTTATAACTATTATTAAATAAAATTGGAACTGTGATAAAACTGGTTGACATTAGAGCCTAAATATTTCTTGTCTTTCAACAGCGAAACTTTTAAACCTTTGCTGAATTTGGAGCAGGTTTTAAACATTTGCTATAAATCATCTACCATAAAGTTAAGAGGAGTTTTATCAAGATTAAATTAATATTCATCATGAAATCTTAATTCTTTTCATTTCCCAGCTTTCTGATTTTAATTGTGAAAATTTAGTCTTACATGAAAGTGGCTGTGCATTAACTCACCCTGAAAACAGAAGGTGCCTTTTTTCCTCCCCCCGACATGAGCATCGCCATGCACACTTGCTAATTCACCTACTTCTCTGATTGCTTTTGGGCAACTCAGTGGCTTTTGTGCCTAAGTACTACTGGATACCTGAAGCCTACTGTGCAATCACCATCTCCAAACCATGCTAGCTGTGAATGAATGTCTGTACAGACACTGTTAATGCCAATAAGAAAGCAAGCCTGACTGTGAAAATCATCCTCAAGGGTATTTTCCACTAATGAATGTAAACTCCAATCTGTCTTCACTAGATGACATTCTGAATTTAGGAAAACACAACAAACAAATTGAAGGCAAAATCTTTATGATTCAGTTTTTTTTTTTAATTTATAATCCTTCTTTCTTTTTTTTTTTTTTTTTTTTTTTTCTGGTGTGTGTTTGTGTTCAATATGACAGCATCTATGCTCACTTAAACTCCAGAGGAACCTTTCAGAAGGGAAGGCAAATAATTTTTCAGGTCATCTTCATTGATCATAGATGACTAGCACAGAAGATTGCTCATTAGCTTATGAAATGGGACTTTGATTCCGTAATTCATCTAAGTGCTCTTGAAAAAATATTCCCAGCCTATTTGGAAAGAGCTTTTGTTGAAGTTTCATAGTAGTATTCAGTAGCACAGCAGATGTCTACAAGAAAAAGAAATAAAATCTGCCTTTTTCTGTTCCAGGGCCTGGAAAGAGAAATAAGTCACTCTCGTCTTAAATTGGTTTGGAAATATTTGAGGTCTTTCCTTAGGCCAAGATGTATTTGATGGCCCCAAGACATAGACTGGGGATGAGCATGTGATCATTGATGGCCCTGAGATCATCAGGCCCATTTCTTTGCCTTTTCTCTACCTAATTCTTACTCACGAATAAAGCAAGTATGTGACATGTGAAATTACTAATATAGTTATTAAACTGAGTTTACAAAGGTTCAACAACATGAATACTATGTGTCATTTGGTTTGTAATGGGAAGTTACAAAAATGGACTTATGAGACTTTCCTGTGTGAAGGCAAGACAGACTTCTGGAAGGGATTTGCATACAAGGATCACAGCGAGATGTGGTTTTTAGGATAAATCTGAAGGCTAAATTTGAGATGAGGAAGGATCATTCACACAGCAACACCACAGATCAGCTGAAATATTAACATAGATACAAGAAACAAATTAATCAAACTGTAAATAGATAATATTTGGGGAAGAGAGGAGTTATTGCCAAGGTAAATTCCCCAACGCACAGATGGCAAATAACCATTGGAAGGCCACAACTGGCACATTTCTTACTTACGGGAATAGCACTATTCCTATGGACAGAGAGGCAGGTACAGGGTTAGTCCTTCCCTATTAATGTATTTTTTTAAAGGACTAGTTCTTTCTGAACCTATAACATCAAATCTATGGAAGTTGTATATATATACACACATCCCTGAATAGGAAAGGTTTGAAATCTCCACATTTCACATGAATAGTTTCATAACAGACTGGTGTTTCAGTATCACATACAGAGAGAAGTAAGTACACAACAGCAAACATTTCTTCTCTCGAAGGCACTGGAAAAGCATGGCTAGCTATACTCAGCAACTGACTGCCTCATTATCAAGATTCAACAACGAAATATGACAACAGTAGGATAGAGTATTTGCATATGTTTCCTGGTAGTGTATTTATTATACCAGTGCATCCTATTTAAAACAATTATTTCCTACTCTCTTACTGTATATTTCTAAAGTTAATATAGAACAAAAGAAGCAATTAAATGTCACATCAAAAAATCAGTTTAGATTCTGAAAGAGAAATGTGATATTATTCTCTAGGTTTTTTTGCCAAGAAAGTCCTCAAAGCTCTCTTTAATTCAGCCACCTACTTTTCATGAGCAGCACCTGGGGATTACTGCGACAACTGGCGGATGAACTACAGCTGAATCACACAGAAGTTATAATGTGAATGGACTGAGAAATTTGGGATATGGGACTGACTACCTCAGCTCTAAACTGGCATGAATATTTAGGATATGTCCCATATAAATGTTTTAGGGATTTTTTTAAGGACAACTGCCAATTTTGTGCCCTATTAACATAATACTGGTAAAAAAGCCATCATAGCAGCACTTTGCCCATAACAGCATGCTAAGATGTTCAAGCTTTGTCCTGTATGATGTGCTGTGGTGGACACAAAGGAACTTACATTATGTTTCAATCTGTCCTGAATCACACATCTTTTTATGTTGTTGTAAACTTTGGCCCCAGTCAGGATTTCATGAGGCAGATGGGACATTTCAGCCCACTTTCAGCTGCACAGACATCATCCTTAACTTTGGCTTTGGTTTTCTCTCTACTTTCCTGATAATTTGACACTGCTCCCAGCCTGCCAGCTTCTGGCAGCTACCTCTGCTTTCTTCCTCTGCTTTGCCAGCTATTGCCAGCCACAGCACATTTAGCACTGTCTTGCACATATTAGAAAAGTGGACCATTTGTTTACTATCTTTCTGACATTATGGTTAAACTTTGAAACGAAGTATACCCTTCTTCTATTACATGTTTTTCACTTTTCCCCCCTCTTTTTATTAAAAACAAATCAACAGAAAATTCAGATTGTTTGGAAGGCTGTGATGCTGTTTTTTTAAAAGAATCACAACCTTTTCATACAGCATCCGTAGTTGCTGACTTCAAGTCAGCCCAGTTCCACTGACTTCAGTGGAATTACATCATTCTGTGCAAACAGAAGACCTATCCCAGCATGATTAAAAAGAGCAGATATTTATCTAAATATTTATCATCTTGCCTAGTTGAGTGTCCACATTCTTCTTCTCCAACTAAGTCCCCAATAAACTCCTCATTTTAAAAAAGAAAAGTAGTTTGAGGGACCTGGGTATCTGCCAACTAGAAACACTTGTATATTGCTACATAGAGATCCTGGTCTTCTTAATTGTAATCTCATTCTCTTTGGATTTAGGAAGATACTCAATTCTTAGGGAGGAATAATACATGAGTTGCATGGAACTGAGAAATGTTTATATACAAAAGGAAAGTTTCAATTAAATAAAAAAGTTCTGTTACCTCATCTGAAAAGAGACACCTTCCAAAAGGAGGTGTAATATTAAACTATGTCATATTGGTATCACCTTTTTTATCTCAATTGTATGACACTTCTGTTCCTCCTTCTTAAAACCTAGTCTTTTCAGAACTGCTTAAATAATGATGTTCCAACAAGCTATTATCAATAGGGACTGATCATTGTAAGAGATGCCCAAGTAATGAAAAGCAGCCAAGTGGAGGGAAAAAATACAGTGTAATCTCCTGTGACAATCCATTGGGAACAACTAGAAAAAAATAACAGCAAAGGAAAAAAAAAATTTTCTGCTTTTGCGGCATTTGAGGAGCTGACAAGAAAAGAAGACGGTATTCGACTCTTAGGTGAAAGTGCACCTCTCACATCAGGAAGGCAAAAATTTATTTAAAGGGAGATAAAATTACTATTGCAGATATGGAAATACATTGAAGTTATCCTAACTACTTAGTTTGATGGGAATGTTCATATCAATATGGGAGAGAGGAACCTGGTGCTAAGGCTCTGTTCTCTGACCACTGCATCATAACCATATTTCTGTATGTATGCTAATGGATGGGCCAAGTAAAGAGAAGAATCTACCAAAAGGGAAAGAAGTCTCATCTGCAGAGATGGTAAAAGACCCATCACACACTTTGTCAAACTACATTTCCTGGAGGCCACTGAAGTAGCTTAATTATATATGAAAAGAGTTTTATAAACAGAACAGGCCAATTTATCAAACCTTCTGATATCTTCAAGGTATTGTATTTTATTTGTTTAACCCTTGATTCTGTTTTAAAGAAAATGTTATTTACTATTAAACACTTACTGCAAATTTCTGAATAAATTCATTAAAGGTTTCTTATTGACCCAAGGTGTCAGCAAGAAATTGAATCACAGACTTTATTAGCTGACAAAATAAATTCTAACTTCAGATTTACAAACTTCAGAGCTAAAGGAGTCCCAGAATTTTACAAAATCATTATCTGAAAAACTGTAATGATAGTGACTCTTTTATGATTTTTGACATTACACATTATTAAATGTTTCTGAAAGTTTCAGTATAGAAGTTTCAGCATTTCTTCAGAGGAATCATAGAATCATAGAACAGTTTAGGTTAGAAGGGACCTTTAAAGGCCATCTAGTCCAATCACCCTGCAGCAAGCAGGGACATCTGCAACCAGATCGAGTTGCTCAGAGCCCCGTCCAACCTGACCTGGAATGTTGCCAGAGATGAGGCATCTACCACCTCTCTGGGCAGCCTGGGCCAGTGCTTCACCACCTTCATTGGGAAAAATTTCTTCCTTGCATCTAGTCTAAATCTACTCTCTTTTAGTTTAAAACCATTACCCTTTGTCCTATTGCAACAGGCCCTGCTGAAAAGTCTGTCCCCATCTTCTAAGTCCCCTTGAAATACAGGAAGGCTGCAATAAGGTCTTCCCGAAGCTTTCTCTTCTCCAGGCTGAACAACCCCAACTCTCTCAGCCTGTCCTCATAGGAGAGGTGTTCCAGTCCTCTGATCAATTTTGTGGCCCTCCTCTGGACCCACTCCAACAGGTGCTAAGGTCTCCAGAACTGAACGCAGTACTGCAGGTGGGGTCTCACCAAAGGAGAGTAGAAGGGTAGAATCCCCTCTCTCAACCTGCTGGCCATGCTGCTTTGGATGTAGCCCAGGATACAGTTGGCCTTCTGAGCTGCGAGTGCACATTGTGAGCTCACATTTGTGAGCGAAGTAAGGAGACGGGTCAGCAAAACTGCTACCATGGACTTCTGGAGGGCAGACTTTGGCCTGTTCAGGTCACTGGTTGAGAGAGTCCCTTGGGAGACAGTCCTGAAGGACAAAGGGGCCCAGGAAGGCTGGACAGCCTTCAAGAAGGAAATCTTAAAGGCGCAGGAGCAGGCGGTCCCCATGTGCCGTAAGAAGAGCTGGCGGGGAAGGCGACCGGCCTGGCTGAACAGGGAGATTTTGCTGGGACTCAGGGAAAAGAGGAGAGTTTATCACCTCTGGAAGAAGGGGCAGGCAACTCATGAAGAGTACAAGGATCTCGTTAGGTCAAGCAGAAACAAAATTAGAAAGGCAAAAGTCCAGCTAGAACTCAATCTGACCACAGTGTAAATGATAAAAAAAATGTTTTTACAAATATATTAA
>NW_010559525.1:61322-61545 GCF_000687285.1 Phaethon lepturus | reverse complement strand
GCTTGAGCATGTCCAGAGAAGGGCAACAAAGTCGGTGAAGGGTCTAGAGTGCAAGTCTTATGAATCACAGAATCACAGAATCACTAAGGTTGGAAAGGACCTTTGAGATCATCAAGTCCAACCATTAATCCAGCACCACCATGTCCACTAAACCATGTCCTGAAGCGCCACATCCACACGTTTCTTGAACACTTCCAGAGATGGCGACTCCACCACCTCCCTG